>NC_142939.1:33479890-33524890 GCF_046866305.1 Octopus bimaculoides
TGACATCCTCATTCAAAATATGACAAGAATAATCAAAAATGAAAAATATATAAACATGCTGAAATCCAAAATTTCGTGTGGACTATCCTCTCTCCTTCCTAGACAAAAAAAAAACAAAAAAACGTATGTCATCAACCATCTGTTTTCTTCCTTAAAAAAAAGGAGGATAGTTTCCAGAAATATTTTCTCCATGATAACTGCAGTGAATTTGCCTTTTAGCAGTTGAAGTATGTCACAAACTTATTTAAACTAACATAAATGTTGCTTATGCCCAAACACTGCTTGATGTTGATATTTTGTTATTTTTCAAGATCGGACACTGTGCCGGTGCAAATCAGTCAACATTGTATTTTACATAAAGCAATTGCTTTATAAGATTTGTTCAGAGTTGCCTCTCTTAGGTACTTCCCATTGATAAAAGCCAACTAGCTTGAAACATCGATGTCTGGGAATCCTGCCAGATGGCGACACTGAACAAATAGGTTGTTTTCACACCTTTTTACCATAAAAGAAATATTTTGTCTACGGTAACTGCAGTGAATTTGTCTTTTAGCAGTTGAAATATGTCACAAACATATTTTAACTAACCTAAACTTTGCTTAGCCTAAACACTGTTTGGTGCTAATATTTCGTTATTAGATTTACAAAGCAATATAAAACAAAAATCTTTTTCTAACTCATTTTTCTTCTTTTAACCAGGTATAAATGAAGGGAACTTGATGATGTTTTGTTTGTCTATGAAGGAACTTTTTGAATTTCTGCTTTTCTGCATATTTTTATTTATCCTTGTTCTTGTCTATTTTTGATATGAAGAAGAGAGAGGTACTGTTGAAACATTGTTCACTTCAATAAACAAGTTAATCAATAAACAAAGTCAGTCATGCTCTTTTAATTATGTATTTACCTTGGCGAAGAATTGTGCCAATCTTCATAAATTATTACTATTATTACTATTACTTTTATTATTATTATTATTATTATTATTACTATTATTATTATTACTATTATTGAATGAGAGAGCAGTGCATGCCATCAAAGTGATACTGGGATACAAATATATGAAGCCCAATATACCCATCATGACTACTCATCTAAGGGTACACCAGGCACATGCATCACAACCATATGTGTGCAACATAGTGATCTCACATCAATGTAAACAGTGCATGACTTTGCAGGTGGGGCCTAGTTGTTATTTTTATCAGATTGAGTAGCCCATCCCACTCAAAAGGTCCCTGAATTAAGGTTTGTTTAAGAATGTTGAAACAAAACACTAATGTTTCCAGAGGCGAATAATTCAAACCCCAAAGAATTCCTCTTAACACATGGCTATGATGCTCTCCCACGACTTCTGCTCATGATCAAAGATGCATATATTGTCAGCTGCTAAGGGACATGCTCAAGCAACTGATAAGCAAATGTTTGGTATTATTATTATTATTATTGGGTATATCAACAAAATTCCAGCTCTTCACATCCTGAGTTCAAACCATACTGAAATCCCCATTACCATTCCATCCTTTTAGGGCTGATAAAAATAATGTTACAATAAAGAACTGAGGTTGGTTTAATCAACTCATCGCACCCCTAAAATTTGGGGTTTTGTGCCTACATTAGAAATAACTATTGTCATTAGTATTGATACAACCCTTTTATACTTAGACAAAATATTTATTATTATTTCTATTGTTGTTATTATTTACTTTTAATCTGTATGTTTGTTACAATCACTTGCTGAGACACTGCCAGCATCCCTGGGCAAGTGACGGATGAGAGAGTTTACAGTATGACTGAAAGCTTGGGAAGGAGGGTCAGTAGAAATATATCTTCATGTAATACAACACAGACATTTAAATTGGTAGGGTTTTTCTAATGATGTGGGCAGAACTTGTCAGCACAATCTTTCTATCATCATCCTCCTCATCCTCCTCCTCCTCCTCCTCCTCATCATCATCATCATCATTATTATTATCATTATTATTAAGGTGGTGAACTGGCAGAATTGTTAACATACAAAACATTGACTACAATCTCCACCTTGGACAAATTTTGTCCCTCATTCTTTTAGGGTTCATAAAAAAGTACCAATCTGGTGCTGTAGTCAATGTACTCAGTTTTCACTCTGCTCTCAAATTTGCTGGCTTTGTGCCAAAATTATAATTATTATATTAGCATGCAGGGCGAAATGCTCAGAGGTATTTCATCTGTCTTTACATTCTGAATTCAAATTCCACCAAGATCAACACTGCCTTTCATCTTTTGGTGAGGTCAATAAGTTAAGTACCAGTTGTGTACTGGGGTAGATCTAATCAACGAGCCCCCTCCCTCCAGATTTCAGGACTTGTGCTTATAGTAGACAGGATCATTATTATTATTATCATTATTATTATTATCATTATTATTATTATTATTATCATTATAAAGCAGCTAGCTGGCAGAACTGTTAGCATGATGGGCGAAATGCTTAGTGGTATTTCGTCTGCCACTATGTTCTGAGTTCAAATTCTGCTGAAGTCGACTTTGCCTTTCATCCTTTCAGAGTCAATAAATGAAGTACCAGTAAGTGCTGGGGTCAATGTAATCTACTATCCCCCTCCCCACAAACTCCAGACCTTGTGCCTGTAGAAAGGGTTATTATCATTATTTATTCACTTACTTTCACATGATTTATCTATGTCATGCCTAAGCTTCAACCTGCAGCTTACAGACATAACACTTTTCACAACAAGTGAATTGTTCAAAGTATTCCTGCCAGATGAGCACTTCCAATGAAATTTGGTTATTATTTGTTGGAAAGCATTAGCATGCTGGGTGAAATGCTTAGTGGCATTTCCTCCATCCTTATGTCCTGAGTTCAAATACTGCCAAGGTTGACTTTGCTTTTCTTCCTTTCGAGGTCAATAAATTAAGAACTAGTTGAGCACTGGGGTTGATGTAATTGACATCCCCCTTCCCCTAAAATTATTATTATTATTATTATTATTATTATTATTATTATTTTTGTTGTTTTTGTTGTTGATATTATTAGTGGTTGGGATGTTGTCATGATGGCAAGATTGTTGTTTCAATTTCTTGACTGGATAGTGCATCATGTGCTTGAGCAAAACACTTCATCTCATGTGGCACTGTGATCACTTCAACGTCTGATGTGTGGTATACCATACACCTGTTCAAGCAATGTTAATTTTATGGAGGGAGTGAGCTAATGTATAACATATACGTTTAGTCACTATAAACAAATCTTTTGTGCAGGTCATTTGGCAAAAAGATGAACAATCATATGTCACCTTTAACGGAAGAGTCCATTATTATTATTATTATTATTGGGTATATCAACAGAATTCCAGCTCTTCACATCCTGAGTTCAAACCATACTGAAATCCCCATTGCCATTCCATCCTTTTAGGGCTGATAAAAATAATGTTACAATAAAGACCTTAGGTTGGTTTAATCAACTCATCGCACCCCTAAAATTTGTGGTTTTGTGCCTACATTAGAAATGACTATTGTCATTAGTATTGATACAACCCTTTTTTTTTTTTTTAGCATTTTAACATCATCCCTTTGCATGAGACATACTTTTAGAGAGTATATATGCCTTATGGAGAATAATAGAATACATTTGTCTTGTGAATGAAATACAGAGTATTATAGATAAATACTTTTGGTGTGACATCAGTGTATTCCAAATGATGTGTCATTTTATTTGTTAATGATGTGAAGATTTGGGTTTCAGTGAACCTTGTAAGCCTTATACATACCATTATAAATTAAGTTTTCCTCCATATTTGACTGATATTTTATTAATTCAGTTTAGGAACAAATGACTTAAGTATAATTTGAACTCAAAATGTATAGAGCCAGAATAAATATCACAAGCTTTTTATCCCACACACAAACAATTCTGCCTATCTGTCACTTTAGTCTTGTCAGAATAGTGGTAGGCAGAAACAGTAGAATGATAAATTGCCTGAAGTTATTTGCCTGAAAGTACTGAGTTCAAATCACAAAGAGGTTGAATTCAATTATTATCTAATGCAAAGTTAATTAAGTACGTGGGGTTGATTGAATTGATTAACTCCATCCCTATAAAATGTTCCTCATGCTGTTATAACAGACAGTTATTAGCATTGCAATATCACCGAAAATTGATTTCTCACTTTACTTGTACTTCTTTCTTTGGCAGTGAATAATTTTCTTCTGCACCATTTCTAATTGCAGTCAACACTCATGTGGTAAAGACACTTCTCTAATAAAAGAATATGATTTTTTTCAAGTGAGAGTTGTGAACTGTTTTAATCAATCATTATTTAAGAAATAGACAAGAAATGGAAAGAAGAGGTCTGAAACATCAGTTTAAAATATTGAAAGATTCTATGTAAAATATGATACAAAAAAGATGGTTTATAATCCTGACAGTTCTAGCTACTCAGGTAATAATTTGACATTGAACTATGGAGAAGAAAAATATCAATAAAAATACTATGTTATAATTATTTAGACTCATGGTCAAACATTTATAGGGATGAAGTAAGCTTAACATTCGTGCACAAATGCATTTTTGTGTAGCAATTTTCCTCATTTACTTCAATAGGAAATTGTATGTAACACTGGATATCCATAAAAAATTCCTTTTAGACATGTTCAGGTTGTTCATAACATATGCATATCAATGAGAAGTTTACCATGACTGTCATCATAATCTTCATCATCAGCATCATCACATCATGGTCATCAACTGCTAAAATTTACTTTCTCATGCTTGAATGGATCAGATGAATTTTATTGATGCAGATTTTCTACAACTGGATGCTTCTCCTATCACCACCCTACACTGTTTCCGAGCTAGATGATATTTCTCACAATTCATTTAAATATGAATAGCACAATGACCAGAAATGCTTTCTGGAAGATTGCAGACAAATGGCAATGCTTGTATGTTGTTGATGTTTGTTAACATCTTTCCTTATGCAATATTAAGAGAAGATATAAACATATACATACATATGTGTCTGTATATCATCATCATTGTTTAATGCCTGCCTCCCATGCTAGCAAGTAATATTCATAGCCACTTCAACATGGCTGTCTTTTCAAACAGACTCTACTGAGATTTTTTTTAACCCTAAGAGGACATATCCTCTAGCTGGTTAATGATGCAGAGTTGCATCTGATAAATTGTGAGTTGGGGGTGAAACTCTACCACCCACTTGGTGTTAAAAAAGCGCAGTTAAAATGTCTCTGGCAGATGAGGTATCCAGTACTGAAGAGTGGCAGAAATAGCCCGAAACCAGGACTTGTTTGCTGGTCCCATTGCTAGAAGGTGGTAGGAATTCGTTCCTTTGCTCGTAATTTATCAGATGCAGCTCTGCATCATTAACCAGCAAGAGGAGATGTCCTCTTGGAGTTGAAAAATCGCAGTAGAATCTCTTCAAACAGACAGCCATATTGAAGTGGATCTGAATATTATATATATACTTTTCCACATATTTATACAGCACTCTCACTCTCTCTCTTTCTAAACACACACACACACACCTATACAAATATACATACATATATACATACATATCTATTAAAGTATTTGGTAAACAATTTCTCCCTATTATATCCTCTAACATGTTTTTGACTGACTTGGTGCCAACATAATAAGTGTACATTAGTACAAATACACCAGTCTTTGGACACTACTCGATATTTTTTAACGTTCTGCCTGTAACTAAGATGCAGGCTCCACTTCTTTATTATTAGTCAATTGGTTGAGTATCTATCCAACTAACTAATCGATTGTTTATTTAACATGTTGGTTAAAAAGTCAATGGGTTCGTTTGTTCAACAAAGTTCTTTCGTTGCTGTTTGCAACCTTTTCAGTGACTTCTGATCTTCCAACTCGCTTTGAAGGCTGTTTTCGTCTGTCTGAGACCCAGTCCGGTGTCTATGTGTATGTATACGGATGCTTGTATGTGTGTGCAGTTTAGATGATGGGTGAAGGTGAAGATAGACAAAAGTTTTGTATGTGTACGTGCATATGTGTGTGTACATGTGTGTGTGTGCATGTGTGTATATGGTTGTGTGTACTCCCTTGTGACTACTTGTATGTGTGTTTGTGTGTGTGTGTGTTTGTGTGTGTGTTTGTGTGTGTGTGTGTGTGTGCGTGTACTAGACATCTGTAACCTCTTTCAGGGTTCACTCTTTTGTCTTTATCATTTTATTTTTGTCTTTTGACTGCTGTAGAATAATGGGTTTATGATGTGAGGTGTGGGGTGTGTTTAGGGTGTAGTTCTTTCCTGTGGGGAGTGAGGACAAGGGGAGAGGGTAGGTTTAAGCATGAATATCTGTGTTACACCACCTTCCCATGTGTGCATTAAGAAATTTCTCTATTTTTCCAATATTCTTGTGGTGCAACCTCTTGCATATTATTGATGTGTTGTTACATGATCTGGACATAGTTCTACAGATATTTTGGCTAATTTGTCTGTAGGGAGGCACACTGTTTCCGAGCTCCTAACACACTGTTTTAGGCCAAGTTGGTGGACCTCCATCTTAATACGCTTCCTATTGGCATTGAGTCTACCTCTAGCAAAAGAAATTTCAGCCTCTGTATCACTGTCCATATGTGGTGGGATCTATACTCTTTTGTTAATAGGTAAATCTGTGTCATGTCGTAGGACTTGTTGTTGAGGTTATGGAAGGCAGTTTCTAGGATACCCTTGGTGTTACTATTGTCATTATCGTTGTGGTTACTGGTGATATGTTTGCTGTTAGTAGTGTTGTTGTTGTGGTTACTGTTGTTGCTATTCTTTTGCTGTGGGTATTATGGTTGTGTAGGTTTTGGATGTCCATATTATTGCTAGTATTGTTGTTGTTACTGGTGGTAGTGTGGACGAGGTTGTGGTCATTGCTATTGTTGTTATTAGTATCATTGTTGCTGTGGGGGATGTTATGTTTATTGTTGTTATTATTGCTGTTGTTGGTGTCATTATTATTGCTGTTGTTGTATTTGCTGTTACTGTTGAAGGTGTTGTGGCTGTTTTGGCTTTGCATGTTTGTGTTGTTGCAATGTCCTAATTTACATCCTATTTTTGTGAATGTCTTTTTGACCTCACCCACTCTTCTAAACTACACACACCCATACATACAAGCATCCATACGCACACAGACATAGGACTGGCTCTCAGACAGATGAAAGCAACCTTCGAAATGAGTTACAAGATCACAAATCACTGAGAAGGGTGCAAACAACAACAAAAGAATCTTGATGGATAAGCAAACCAATTGATTGCTTAACCAATAGGCTAAGCAGTTGATTGATTAGTTAGTTGAATGAATATCTATTCAATTGACTAATAATAAATGAGTGGAATTAAACCAGTGCATGTGTTATTACTATTGGCATAACAACTCTCCCAAGACAGAACAAAATTTGTTTCAATACATGAATTCTCATCAAGAATCTTGCAAACCAAATAGAAGAATGAAATTAGATTTAACTTTAAAGGAAAAAAGTGTTAGTAAAGTAGGGATTGAATGTCAGTTGGGTGCCGTTTGTGGTATAAGTATTTGGACTTTGGAGAAAATTGTATAGTCTTATACATGGGAATAATTGGAAAAGAAAATTACTAAATAAATAAAACAAGTACAAACAGTGTAGTAAGCAAACCCCGTATACACATACACAAAACACACATAGACACACACACAGATACAAGCACAAATGCATGTGCAGAATGAGAAAGAAAATACATATCACAGAAAGACAAAATAGAATAAGCAGAACAAGAGGAAACACGTAGGATAGAGAATTGCCGATGAGGTCACAGGATGTGTGACAAAAGAACTTTGACAAAGAAACTAAAATGACCATAATAAAGGTGAAAAAAGACCCAATATATAGTGTGTGCATGTTTAATTAGCAAAATATGACCATACCTAAGAATAACAATATAGTGAAGATATATTGTGAATCAAAAAGTTGTAGAAAAAGGAAGAGTATAGAATAAAGTGAAGGAAGATAGAGGAATTGAAAATAAAGCAATAGATTAAAACAAATCAAAGAAGGGTTTTGTGTATAAGCAAGTAGCTTTATCTATGTAGGCATGGCATAAGAATCATTATTTAGCACGAATATAATTAATGAGGATTTCATTAAGAACTGTGGATCAGAATCAGTTAACATAATCTAATACAAGATTGTCTACTTGATTGAAATATCAACTCTAAAAGTCATGAACATAAGACAATTAGCAATTAATCAATAGATTTATAATTTGTAGAATATGCATTGGACAGATTAACTTATCAATTTGCCTTTAAGCAATATCAAACTAACAGAGTACAATTTTAATAACTCTGCAAATTACACTGGTTAGCAAACTAAATAAATAAATTAATAAATAGAAAATTAAAAAATAGAAATATTGTCAGAAATATTCCAATTAATTCATGGTAGTTTGAAGTTGCTGACTCTAAAAACGACATAGGTCTTACCAAATTGGCTCTAGTTTTGGAAGTAATAGATTCCTCTCAAAATATATCACATTCTTCAACATGACAAACAAAGACTTTTGCAAATCAGATTAAAATGCAGGTTTGGAATTAAGTTAGATCAGGGGTCATAATACTATCAAACTCTGTAACTCCACAAGTTAGGGATGCTATATTTGATATCGCAGAAGCAATGAATTTTACTTACATATTTTCTGACATATGAAGCACAGATCAATTAACAATCTGTAATGATAGAAAAAATGAAGGAAAAAAACAAGAATGCCTTTTAATCTATAAACTCTCTATAAGAATTATACAACTTTGTAAAATGTTTAATTTAGCTTAATTTATTTTCCTCAAATTATACCATGCTGACAGTTTCAATGAAGGAGGAAATAGCACTATACATGGCTATCAATGACTAAAAACATATTCAAGATCTTTATTATATGTAAAAAAAGAATAATGAATATGTATATCCTGTACACTTTTTACTCTCTGATTCGAACTTCTGACCTCCAAACCCACCTCAACTTTATTTACTCTAGAAGGGATTGTCTTCCCTATGATAGTTGACCACCTGGGATACACCATGTTTTTATCTACAAATTTTGTTCTTCTACAGATCATTATTTAATTAGATTACAGACCTTACTTTAAAATTGCCACTTAGATTGACTTTTAATATTAAGAAGTAAAATAGTTTATCACAAAGAACTTGCTTGAATAATTCATGTATTTTGCTACATGTGTGACTGATATATACTAGCATAAAGCATAGAGAAATATCCCTAACTTTGACAAACATGCATTCTTTCTTCTTTGGAATAAAGTTTGGGATCCCTTGAAGGTAAATAAAGTTCATGGAGAGTTCCTTTGTTAATAGCCAGAAAAACAAACAAGAATTTATGTTTTGAAGTGCTTATGGTGTGTAAGGAACTGCAAAGCCACCACAGTGATTGTTATTCTTGTGTCATTAATGTTAAAGACTTCAATTGCTATCAAAAGAAAAAAAATACATGGAAATAGCCTAAATTGGTATCTGTAAAGTAACCAGTACTATATAGCAAAGAAATTCCTATACTAATGTTTACTGCTGTGCCTGACTTTTTTTTGTCAGATGTTGAAGAAATGTAGAGCTTGGGGCCTACCACAGATGGATTCTGTGAAAACAAATATGAAGTAAGTTTTTTGACCCCTAAAATGATCTGATATGTGACTTCAGTCTTTCAAAGGAGTCTACTGAACCTAAATATCCAGGCTACAAGAAAAGAACTGTTTACAACCAGAAGTTTAAGTAACAATCCATCAGAAATAGAGGAACACCTCTTCCTTACCTCATGAAAGAAGAAGATCTTGTCGACTGCAATAACAACCAAGGACTTTTTCTCTAAATGGGACTACCAGACTATTCACCACAAGATTTCTGGCATTTTATTGACAGTTCTACCAGAGTCTTGAAATGCGTTTTGTTACTCAATGGGGATCACTTGCTATTTTTGCCATTGCTCATTCAATTAAACTTAATATAAAAATATTAAAACTGTCTTGCTGAAATTTTTGCTATCATGAGCATCAAAGTTCTCCTTGATTTGATCTAAAGACAGCGAATCTCTTGCTTGGACAGCAAAGTGGTTATACAAAATACCCTTGTTTCATGGAGTAGCAAAGCAAAGTGAGATCATTGTCAAACTGTGAGATGGCCTTGAAGGAGACATTTGTTGTAGGGACAGTGAACATCATTAACAAACCATTCGTTCAAAAAGAAAACATCTTTCTCCCTCCACTCCATATCAAATTTAAACTGATGAGGCAAAGTGATTAAGTTTTGAATGATGACGGTGATAGCTTCAAGTACATTTGTAGATCATTTCTGGACTTGAGAATTGAAAAACTAAAAAGAAGAATATTTTCCAGTATTTCATACTTGTAAACACATCATAGATTCTAGTTTTCCAGTGTAGCCACTTGGACAGATTTCCAGAGATTTCACTGAAGAGCAAAGAAGTTTCATTAGGCTTTAAGAGTACTGGAAGACAGGTATCAAGGCAAATGGGACAAACATATGATGGCAGATGACTATGTTGGAACAGAGCACTCACCACATGAAATATCATACAAGCAGCATTTTTTTTTTTAGGATTGATTCATATTTTCTTTTTTTATTTTACTTGTTTCAATCATTTGAGTGTGGCCATACTGGAGTACAACCTTTGGTCAAACAAATTGACCGTAGTACTTATTCTATTAGTCATTTACTGAACTACTAAGTTACAAGGGATGTAAACACACCAACATCAGTTGTCAAACGATGGTGGCGAACAAACACAGATACACAAACACACACACACACACAAACACACACACACACACACACACACACACACACACACACACACACACATATATATATATATAACAGGATTCTTTCAGTTTTTTGTATATTTTGATATACTTGACTTACCAAAGTTACTGTATTGTATTTTACACTATTATTGCTTAAAATGTCATTAAATATTTTATGTATATTTTTTCATGTTTAAACATTACAATATGGTCAATATTTTGGTATTTTATGCTACAGGAAGTGTGGTGTCAAAACAGGAAGTTTTGACACCACACTTCCTGTTTTGACACCACACTTCCTACTTAACACATAAACTTTCAGCCCCATTTTTTTAAACACAACTTCTAATTCCATGCATCCTAATCATTTTAACAATTATCTACATGGATTACCATTGAACTTTAAAAGCTCAAAGACACTATAATGTATTGGTATATTTATTTTTTTATATATTATTTTTTATTTTTTTGCAAAAAACATTTTCATTCTCCCTCTTCTTGAAAAATTGCCATGCAATGAAAGCCAGTTAGAAATCCTTTTTAATCTTCCTTATACACATCTATATAAAACTATGCATTCAGTTTAGTATTCTGCCTTATTATTATTTTTTATTTTCCTATTATTTCTCCACGTGTGGCTAACACAACCCCACCATTTACTGACTTATATATATATATATATATATAGATATATATATATATATATATATGTATACATACATACATATATATATATTGGGTTGACAACTAAGTTCAGGCTGGTTTTTTTTTCAATTTTGGCAGTCTGGATAAAATGCTTCTTTTGGCTGTCTCCACACGTATACTCAGCCAGTGGTTGGAAATAAGGGAAAGGATGACTTGTCTGAGAAAATAACATTCTTCCACTGCTCTAGGGACCAATTCTGTAGGATTTTACTCCACTCTAAACGCTTTGCAACATTTGTTTTTGAAAGTAGTGGTTTTCTGATTGCAGTCCTCCCATGAAATCTGACTTTGTGCAGCTCCTGGCGAACAGTTTTTGTGGAAACTGAGTTCTCAGGATGGTCAATAAGTTTTGCAGTAATTTTAGGAGCTGTACTTTTGTGATCCTTTCTAACAATTCACATAAGAGTCTGACTATCCCTATCTGAAAATTTTGGTTTTCTTCCAAAGTGTTGTTTCGATAAAGAGTTTATTTCTTGATATACCAAACATTTCAGCTGTTTTCAATATACTAGTGCCTGCCATAAGGGCACCAACAATTTGACTTCTTTGAAAGTGCAATAGATCTATCATTTTAATGAATCTTAATTACCTTTTTCTGATGATATCTGAAAAGAAACAGCAATTTTAGCTGCTTATTAAGCAACTAATAATAAATCAAAAAATATTAAAAAAAACCCACACTTTTGACAGTTTTATAGATATTTCAAAAATTTATATATATATATATATATATATATATATATATATATATATATATTCTTTTATTCTTTTACTTGTTTCAGTTATTTGACTGCAGCTATGCAAGAGCACCACCTTTAGTTGAGCAAATCGACCCCAGGATTTATTCTTTGGAAACCTAATAATTATTCTATTAGTCTCTTTTGCTGAACCGCTAAGTTATGGGGACGTAAACACACCAGCATCAGTTGTCAAGCGATGTTGGAGTGACAAGCACAGACACACAAATATATACACACACAAACACACACACATATATATATATATATATATATATATATATATATATATACACACATATATACGATGAGCTTCTTTCAGTTTCCGCCTACCAAATTCACTTACAAAGCTTTATTCGGGCAGAGGCTATAATAGAAGACACTTGCACAAAGTTGCTACACAGGCACAGGAGTGGATGTGTGGTAAGTAGCTTGCTTACAAACGATGCATGCGTTGTTAGTTGGTCTGTTGTTTCCGAAGTGAAAGGACGTCAGCTTTTAGCTCTGTGAAGTGAAAGAAACAAGGTCGCTGTCAAGATAAGTGATTTTGTTTTTTCTGAGCTGGGTAGAATTATTGTGTTTTTATTTTTACAGTATTTTCTGCCCAGCTCTGGGGCATTTTTGCTTACTCTTGGTGGTATTGTGATTGTGCTTGCTAACAAGCAAGTGAAGAACTTCGAAGCAAATTTTCACTACAGTTATTTTGAAAAATTGGTGCTTGCAAGCTGTGCGTGGTTTTGAACCTGGAAACGTTGAAAGTGCTTTACCAGGAGGATTATCAAGAGATTTGATGGCTGCAAGTGGGTTGGGAGTACCTTGTAGCCCAAAAATTGTATTTCTGTCATGGAGAATTGTAAAATATTTATTTATTTTTCTGAACTGCTGTCTTCTCTTTCCTTTTGCTGAACAATTTTAGGTGGACTAGAATTTTATTTCCTCCAATTTTAGTTGAACTGTGGTTTAATTTTTATTGTGTTCAAAGACTTTTTGTTGTTTTTGGTTGAGTTACTTTTTCCTTTTTTGAACTGTGTTTTATCGACATGGCAGATAAAATGATAAAAAATAAGACCACTGCTTTGGAGTGGGAGATTGTCCCACCCAAGCAGTGACTTGAAGACCTTGAGAGGAGGACGGTGGTACTACAGACCTATTCTAGGTCACGTGATGCCATCGCCCTCTACGACAAGGGTATTATTGATAAAGAGCTGGCAAATATTTTGCCAGCTAAAAATTACTTTGTGTCCAAGGGTGTCAAGTATGCAATGGTGTGGTTGCTTTTTGACACCCCTGAGGAAGCTTGCAATGCAGCAAGCCAGCCCCTAGGAGGGGAAGAGATTTTGTTCCTTCCCACTTATTGTGGGAAGAAAATAACGAGGGCTTGGGTATGTAGGCTACCACCTGGAATTCAGTCTGAATGGATCAAACAGACCATTCGTAGAAGTTTGGGAGGTAGCAGAACCAAGCTCCTCAGTGTCAGGGTTGAAGCCACGACCAATTGGGCAGGGTCAAAAGCAGTTCTGACCCTTTAAACCCAGTCAGTCAGAGACCTAGTATTCTCGGATTTTCTGGTAATGGCTGGGGCCAGATAGTCAGTGATTCTTGAGGCTCCCCACCACCCACCAAACTGTCACCTGTGCCTGGAACCAGGCTACATCAAAAAGAACTGCCCCCAGAGCCGAGGTTAGGCCCTGGAGCAGAAGAAAAAAGGAAAGGTGCCCTCCGCCTCCTCCCATCATCGGAGGGAGAGACGGAGGAAGTTGTGGAGGCGGTTGCCTCATCGAAAAGGTACAGAAAGGTGAGCAATAATGGTTGCTCACCAAAAGACACACAGGTTGCGGGAGAGGCCAATAGAGGCCCTGACTCTCACAACCTCAAAGAAGAAATGGGAGATGGTCGGCAGAGGTTGCTGTGCTGCCAACAGATGCTGACGCTCTGCCGGTGGGATGTGCGCCACCAGCGCATGAGGCTCTGTCAGTAGGAATTGTGCCACTGTCAGAGCAGGCTAAGGCCCCTCCCCATGAGGTAGAGGTGGAACCCATCATTTTCTATCACAGGGGAGGGCCCGTTGAGAGATTCTTGGACAGTCTTCTTGACTGAGAATGTAATGAGTCGGTCTGCATAGACTGTCTAAGTTGACCTCTGCAGGCGGCTGCGGAGGTGAAAATGCAAAAAGAGCTTTTCGAGGTCATGGTGACTTTTGGAAAGGAAGAATTTGTTTTCCTCTTTCCGGGCCCCAACCTGCCGATGCAGGCTTTCCTGCAGGTGGCAGGGAACTTACTTGGGGGCTCGGTTGAGGAAGAGTAATGGAAATTTTGTATTGTAATTTTTGTGATATTTTGTTGATAAAAATGAATAAAAGAAGTGATTTTGAGGGGTTATCGGTTGGCAGGCGCCAGTGCCCTTCTCATCCTCATCATAAATGTAATCATTTCACCTCATCCTTGTTGTGTCTAGCCCACAAGCTACTCTGTGTTAGGCCCTTGTGGCCAATTTAATGAATAAAAGTAGCTTGCTTACCAACCACATGGTTCTGGGTTCAGTCTCACTGTGTGGCACCTTGGGCAAATGTCTTCTACTATAGCCTCTGGCCGACGAGAGCCTTTTGAGTGAATTTGGTAGACAGAAACTGAAAGAAGCCTGTCATATATATTGATGCGACGACCGAAAATACAAGTAGCGTTATATCCCTATTTCCCGGGCTGGGTTTTGAACCCGTACTCTGGTCAGTTGGGGAGAATGGTATTTCCTTTGTCTTGTCGGCAACCACAGCTATTTTTAGCGTAGCTGCCCCTTTCTGGTCAGCGAAAGTTAAAAAACGGCAGGATAGGAATGTACCGACTGACCCATCTTGGCAGGGGGTAAAGTAGCACAATGACCTATGGTATTTGGGATGAATAGGAGAACGAGAATTGGCGGCAAAAGCAGTTAGCAGAGAATTTGGCCAGTGACGTTCTGGCAGCCGGCAGAGGCAGTGGAGTTCTGGGAGCCAGCAGGATCGGCAGTCGAGCGGTAGCAGCCAGCCGAGGCAGTTGGGTTGTAGCAGCCAGCCGGAGCGGTTGGGAGACAGCAGTTTGCCCGTTGAGATGGGGCCAGTCGAGTGAGAAGAATAAGTCTGACGGTTAAAGCTATGGTCAGCAGAAATGTATAGAGAGGGACAGAGAAATGAAGATGAAGGATTATAAGTCTGACGGATAAAGCTATGGTCAGCAGAAATGTATAGAGAGGGACAGAGATAGACGGAATCGTAGTGGCAGACTACCTTGGTCAGTGGAAGTAGCAGACCTGAAGGAAATGAACTTCGTTGTTGGTAAATGTGCTTTTATATTATTTTAGAGAAAAAAGAACTCTGTGTTGTTAACTGTGTTGTTGAATGCTTCTAAAAGAAAGGAAAAGAAAAGAAATACAAAAGAAAGAAGCAGAAGAACTTTGTTGTCAAATGAAACTTGAGACACGAACTTTGCGATGTAAAAATGATTGAAAAGCTTATAATTGTTTGGAAACTTTGTCAACGTTATTGAACTGTTATACCATGTATTGGAATTGTTATTATGTAATGCTCTATTCTAATGTTTTAAATGTATTCTGTGATGTTATGTATGTAAAAAGAAAAGGTTACCCAACGCATGGTCTTCGTGTTGTTTCTTCCTCCTCGTCCTATTTGCCTGTGTTGTTCTTCGTTACGTGCTCCAGCCGGGGCTTTATTATCGGTCAGGATTGTACCGACAGACGAATTTTGCTAGCTCACTGAGCGTATGAACGTTCGCGCGTGCGCGAGTCCCCCCCTTCGGTGTTGAGGAGGTGCTTCGCGTGCGGGCGTTCGTAACAATATGTATATATATATGTGTGTGTGTGTGTTTGTGTGTCTGTGTTTGTCTCCCCCAACATCGCTTGACAACTGATGCTGGTGTGTTTACATCATCGTAACTTAGTGGTTCGGCAAAAGAGCCCGATAGAATAAGTACTAGACTTACAAAGAATAAGTCCTGGGGTCGATTTGCTTGACTAAAGGTGGTGTTCCAGCTTGGCTGCAGTCAAATGACTGAAACAAGTAAAAGAATAAAAGAATAAAAGAGTGGGACTGAACTCGGAACCATGTGGTTGGTAAGCAAGCTACTTTATTTCATAAATATTTGCCATAAAGTCATTACAAAGAGGGGACAAACAAGGACAGACAAACATAAAAGGGTGAAGTAGCTGTATCGATTAAATATTTACAATTTTAAATATACAATAATAATTTGATTATATTTACAATATTCGATTAAAGCATTGCTCATTACAAATGCAATTTGTAATGACTTTCCTGAAGGATAGGCATCCGACCACCAGAGTAGACCCCTTGCCTTTTCTTTCCCTTGTTTTTGGCTTCCACTTACCTGGTGCCAAACACTCCCAGATTCCTCGCTACAGGCTTCCATCTTCTCATGAATCTGTCTTGTGAAAGACACCTCTTCTCCAGCCTGATCTTATTACTGAGGTGGTGACAAAAAAAGTTAACTAACCCCTGGCAAGATACAAAGGTATCCATCACTATGCCTCTTACACACGTCTTCCATACTGTTTCTTTCAGTATGGCTACTATGCAGGAAAAGCAAGCCTTCCTTTCCCTGTCGAGGGAAGGAGGGGGCACAATCTCGATGATAGATTCAGCTGATAGCTGTACTCTTCCCATCGATGACAACGGTTGTTCTGCGAAAACTATCAGTCTCGTTAATTCCGGACATTCCACGAAAGCGTGCAAGACGGTTTCCCTGTCCTGCCTGCACCTCGGACATGTTGGCAATACAGCACTTCTGTGCCTTGACAGTTTATCACGAACAGGTAACGCCACATGGAAGCACTGCCAAGCCAGGGATTTCTGGTAATTGTCCAGATATCCCGACCAGAAAGTTCTCCTGAACAGGTTGGTCAACTGATTTTCATCGTAGCCCAGGGTCTCCCCCAAGGCGTCTTCAGACCTAAATCCCACTAACCCGCTATAAAAATCCGCGGTGGAACTCCTGTTGCCGGCATTGCCCGCCTGAGAGAGTAGCTGAAGTGCCTGTCGGCACTCCAATTGCCAGTCCTCCAGCCTAGGTCTCTGCTTGATCCAATTACTCACGTCCGTTAAGGACGTTAATTGTGGAAGGTAGAACTGGACGTGCGGTGACCACACCTGCTCTCCATCCAGGTAAAGCCAAAGGTGCCTGAACCTTAACGCAAATTTTCGCATCCTCGGCCAAGGCATCCCTAGCCCACCCTTTAGCGGTTTCTGGCAGCAGACAGAGCACTTCACGAGTGACTTTCCTCCCTTCCACAAAAAGTGGAAAAGGATTCTTTCCAACTTGTTCAGACACAAATCGGGGCAAGGCACCATAGTCAGACGGTAGGTGACTTCTTCCCGGGGCATTCGCCCAGTACCTTGATCACCTCCTCGGCCATGATTGGCCCCTCACAGCACTCAGCTTTTCGTGCCGAGAGACGTGGACCGCCAGACAGGAAGTCCCTAAGGGCATCACCATGATCCAGCACCCCGCCACTTCCGAACAACTCGGCAAAGTGCTTGTGAAGTGCCTCGCACATCTCGTCCCGTCCATCGACCGAACACTTATTATCATCAACAAGAGACCTAATTGTGGCATCATTGCCATGCTGGGTTTCTACCGTATGGGCCAATCAGGCAACGTTCATTCCCTCACGGCCCAATGCGCATACTTTAGCCTAAACTCTGCATTCCTCGTGTTTGGCTTTGAGGTGACGGTGCAAGGCCATTCTCGCTGCCAAAATGTGAGATGCAGGGCCCAACCTCAACGCCTCCTCTAGGCCCTTAACTAGTTGCCCTTCTATTCTGGCCTTATCTAGTCTTAGCTGACGGCTAAACCTAACAGACCCAAAACGAATGGCTCTCTTAAGAGCAACCACCATTGGTTGTTAACCACAGCTCCGGTTAACGCCCTCTGTACTAACCCCTTAATCCGGCTACGGTATGCCTCGCAGGTCAAAATAGACTTGTTCAGCTTCCAGTATCCAGTCCCTCTCTTAACTGTACTATCTACATCCATTGAACACTTGACCATTCTATGGTCAGTGTAAGCTACATGGACGAGCTGTGGACAGCTAAAACTAGACTTATCTCCAGTCCTTATTACTATTCTATCTAAGTAAGACTTGAACCTTCCGTCGCCGCTCATCCAGGTCCACTCTGGGACGTTCGGATGGTCAAGTCTGTAACGATCTGCCAGCTGAAAACGCTTAAGCAGATCTACAAGACGTGAGTTTACTTTCCTATGGATCGAGCCAACGCTATCAATGCGCACATCAACTATAGCGTTATAGTCTCCTAACACTACTAATGTCTTCGACGTCATGAGAAAGTCCTCTAGGCGCTTATAAAAATCAGTTTGCAATCCTCTAGCACAAGGTGCATAGATCCCGATCAACCTGAAGGCCTTGCTGCTGTATGTCACATCAAGGACGATCAGCCCACTTTCTGGATCTACATAGACTGTACTTGTCTGCAGAGCCAAGCCTTTTTGAAGCAGTACTCCTACACCCCCTCGGCCTCCGGTCCGGCTAGGAGACATGATTTTCTCGTAGTCATTCAGGAGGGACGAGAAGGCTTGTGACATCCCTTCGAGTTGGAGAGCCTACCCTAGCGACGGTGCGTAGGTGCAGGCGAGGAAACCGATCGGCCAATGGCGACAGCAGCATGAACAGAAAGGCGGCTGCTGGTGGGCAGGCGAGCGAGCGAGCGGATCTCACACAGCCACTCCTGCGCCTATATATATTCTTTTAGATATTTTCATCAAAAATCTTTATGAAACATCATATCATTATGAACATCTTCATCAAATATCATAATATCTTCATCATACATGAAGCCCTAACACTGTCCCTCACACTAACACTTACCCTAACCCTATCTAGTCCAAAGTGGATTAGAAGAGTCTTCAAACATTTTCATCAAATAACTTCATCAAACATCTTCCTTGAAATTCATCATATCTTCAGCAAACATTAAACCCTAACCCAAACTGGTTCACACCGGATCAGGCCAGTGCAAACTGCTCAAAACCATATCAGACTGCTCTGAACTGGTCCAAACCAGTGCAACCTGGTCCAAACCAGAACAAATCAGTCCACACTGCATCAGACAGATCCAGACTAGTTAAAACAAGATCAGACTGGTCGCATCCAACAGATACATCATCCATCGAAGATTTCCGAACATTAGGCCTCACCGAGGTAATGACTTCTGACCGAGATCTTTGGAAATATGCTGTGTGTGAGAAGACCCAGCAAGCCAAGTGAGACCTAAATCCAAGACCTCTGCCAGGATGCGTACCTTTCTACATTGGACACTAAACTCTGCTTGCGAAGACCTGTTGAGGCAAGTGAAATCAAATTAATTTCGACGGATGGCACCCATGCCAACGTCGTCTCCTTCATTGGAAACAGAAACCTGGCTTGCGAAGACCTTCAGAGGCAAGCGAAATCGTGATGGCACCGGTGCCCTGGCACTTGTGCCGGTGGCATGTGTAAGGACATTCGAGTGAGATCGTTGCCAGTGCTGCTGCACTGGCTCCCGTGCAGGTGGCATGTAAAAGACACCATTTTGAGCATGGCCGTTGCCAGTACCGCCTGACTGGCCTTCGTGCCGGTGGCACGTAAAAGCCCCCACTACACTCTCTGAGTGGTTGGCGTTAGGAAGGGCATCCAGCGGTAGAAACTCTGCCAAATCAGATTGGAGCCTGGTGTAACCACCTGGTTCACCAGTCCTCAACCAAATCCTCCAACCCATGCTAGCATGGAAAGCGGACGTTAAACGATGATGATGATCATCATCATCATCAAACATTAAACCCTAACTGGTTTAGACCAGTCCAAACTGGATGAGATTTGTCCATACTGGTTTAAATCAGTCAAAACTAGATCAAACCAATCAAAAGTGTTTTAAACCAATTCAAGCCAGTTCATAACAGATCAGCATGCTGCAACCAATTCAAGCCAGTCCAAACTATATCAGACCATTGAAAACTGGATGTAACTGGATCAATCCAGATCAAACAGGTCAAAATCATATCAGACCGGTCACATCCATTAAACATTTTCATTGAACATCTTCATCAAATAGTTTTATCAATCCTCATCATCAAACATCTTCATCAAACATCATTCATTAAAGATTTTCATCAAGCATACTCATGAAACATCATCATATCTAGATCAAACATTTTCAAATCCTAACCCTAATCATAACTGTCACCCTAACTGGTCCAATCTGGTTCAGACCAGTCCAAACCAATTGAAACTGGATCAGACTGGTCCAACAGGCTTAGAACTGTGGTCTGCTCTCTCATGGGCAGCCCTACTCCCAGATAGTGGTCTTTGGACTTCTTGATAGGTGCAATCTTGGTTGCTTTATCCAGTTCCACAGGAAAATACAGTGAATACACATAATGAATATTAAATCAATCAACAGTGCCATACAGCAGTTGGGCAATGTAAGACAGTGACCATGAAGGTGTAGAAGGGTTTCAATGGTCAGCCCCGACATGCTTCTCAGTCATCCTGAAACAAAGGGTTACTTTCTCCCGGGTGAATACATGGTCATGTCCTCCCCATGGTACACTAGTTGATCAACAAAATATTGAACATGGAATAACATCAGCGTTCCATAGTCACTGACTGTTGGTGCTCATTCGTTGACCATCAGCATTTGTCCAATGCTGACACCAGAAAGATCAAGTCCATCTGTTAACTACCTCCTGTCTATCACTATTGTCCTTTTTCTTCCTACCTGCTCTTCCTCAACCTTGTCTATTCTGCTCTGTTTTTCTCTCTTCTTCCACTTTTTGGAACCAAAAGACTATCCAATTTTTATCACCCAATTTTCATCTCCTGCTGAGCATTCACTTCAAACCTCCAGTTTGTGTTATCGTTTCATTTTTCATTCTTTTCATTCCTTTTGTCTTCCTTCCCTTCAAACTCGTCTTTCTATCCTTCTCCTGAACTCTTTCATCATACCTTTGGAACCCAAGCGCCAATATATATATATTTTTTTTGTTAGTTTTCTTCATGTAATATCCCACATTTTGAAAATACTTGCAGTTTGTATTTTTACTGCTTATGCTTGCTTCATTTTATTTCTGAAATTAAGACTTTTAATATATAAAATATGTCTCACAATCTTACATATATTATACATTACTTGTTTAATTCAAATCAAAATATGCAAGTGTATATCATGCTGCTTTTAGTTTTTTTCAAAGTGAAATGAATTTTGAAGTTGTTAAATGAAAAAAGGATTCTATTTTCTATCTCATAACGATTCGAATGAGTAAGTTTAAATAAAATAATCAAAAACAATTAAGAGAAAACCTACTTTTCTAACAGGAAATTGTTGATCTACTTGCACTTTTAAAATTTTTTTTCCTTTATTATCAGCTCTGTGTACTTTATCAGTTCTTTGGTACTGCATCTTGTCAAGAGAATGCAAGAGCTTTGAAGATTGCAAAGATGCAATTAGGTGAAAAAATTTGATTATAAAGCACTTCCAACATGTCAAGAAGTATCATTGGAATTTTGTACGTCTCAAAAGCAATTTGTGCCTGGAAAGGCATTCAACTTTCCCAAGGATGCAAAGAAATGCACATACTGTCAGTTTGGTTCAAGTAACCCCTGTGGCTTCATTATGATATTTAGCATGATGCTGTTATCTGTTTATATGCCGAAGGAGTTCGGTATAACAGAATTACAACGCCTAAGGAAACTCCCTCTTCTCTTATGATACAGGAAACTTCGTATATCTTGTAAAAGAGATTGTTGAAGAATGCAGTGCAGAAGTAAGTCAGTGGCTTAAACATTGAGAAAATTTCCTATCTGATACCATACGAAATGAAATCCTATTAGCATATGTTCATAACATACTGCATGAGATCAGAAAAAAGGTTGAAAATTCCATGATTATTAGTATTAAATGTAATGGTACCACTGATTGGTCTGGTATGGAACAAGAAACAATCATTATCCATTATGTTTCTGAAGACCTGGATACTCACAAAGATTGTCTCAATTTTTATAATCCTCCTGACTGCTCTTCAGAGACACTAAGGTTATTCTAGATGCTTTTTGCCGCTTAAACATTTCACTTGGTACAAAATTATGCTGCTTTTCATTTGATGGTGCTAACACATTGAGTGGAAACATTTCAGGCATACACGGACTGAAACAGATAAAAGAATAAAAGAAAAGAATATTCTATGACTGAAACATAAAATCAAAAATATGTACAAGAATAAAGAAAAAGAATATCGTGTAACTTTCAAGAACCTTAATTACGTTAGGAAGTGAATTTGAAGAATTAGTTCACCAGAGGCTACTTATTGCTAACCTGAAACAGATAACAGTATTTAGCACGAGACTATAGACTATAACTGGGATGCGTTATTGAATATATGAATGGTAATTTAAACATACTTATTTTATTAACACAACACCCACTCTGTGATGGGGATAGAAGTCAGAAATAAAGTGACATAATTATAAATAGCAAGGTATTTTGTATGCCTCTCAACCATTAATAATAACATTATTAATTGTTTCATTTGTTGTAAAGAATAGTATGGAGTTTTTGAATTCTTTTAATTAAGCATGATACCAACTTTTGAAAGAATGGATGTATTTGTTACATTTAGTCCCTGTATATTGGTGAAACTTATTTTACTGAGAAGGAATTTTTAGAATGCCAAGTATTTGAAGTTAGAATATAGAATAAGAAATCTAAGTATTTGAGAGCACTCCAGTATTTCTGCTACCTTGTGTTGTGTTTATGTATCGATAAAATATGTAATGTAAATAATTTATCTTCTTGCAATCAGTGGTAAACAAAGTTTAGTTTGAATAATACAAATACTTTGTGTGGAGAAAGAAATTTCTATCCTAATATTAAAGAATATTAGCTTTAATTAATTAAGCAATGTAAAAAGAAAAAAATCAATGTTTTTTTGCATATGCTGTTGGCATTTTATGAACTCTGTTTATGCAAATGTAACTGACCCAAGTCTAAAGTAAATAAAATAATGTAAGATTAAAATACACGCACACACTTATGTACACATAAATACACACACACATACATGAGTGTGCTTTTAACTACATGTTTATGTATTTTGGTGTATTTATACATGTGCACTTGTATGTGTGTATGTAATCCTAATAAATTAATTCTATTCACTTCAAAGAATAACAAAATACTAAAAATGCTAAGTAATGGTTGACTGTAATGTGTCTTTCTTTACACAGAGTAACTTATGAGTGTAGAATAATCCACTCCTGGAGTAACAATATATGTATGTAGAATAAACTCTTTCCTGATTATGAATACAAGAAAGTTAAAGAAAGCTAACCACTGATTCGTTGGTGAAATTAATGATTGGCTAGGGATAATTGATATTTTGTCTGTCAAGTACAGCAAAGTAGAACGAGATCACTTCAAAATCAAGTTATGATAGAAAATACAACTGACCTTTTGCTTGACATTCTCTATACATTAGTCCTTGGCAATATTGATGCTAGTAAAACAAAAACATCAATCAATAACATATCACTTGATTAGTAAAAAGCAAATGTATGCAGTGCTTTGATTCAGTAGCGATAGCCACAGGGAGACAGGCAGTGACTAGGAAAGTTTGACCTTTTTCTATCAATAGAATGGTGAATATGATTTAATGGAACATCTTATCACTGTTCCTTATCTATGGGGAATATATCAATTTGGTACATATTTTGAATATTCCTGGTACAGCATTAGTCTAAATTACTTACTGTTTTTGAACACATCATTATGACATAATCATCAAAATATTCATTACCTTCCTATTTTCTGAAAATATATCTCTCCTTGTATGATTGTCTTTTTTAGATTACTCATTTGTTGTTAGGCAATGCTGTAAATTATTTGAAGCGCTATGGCCAAACATTGAAGGATCAGCATTTTTGTATGGTAATGAGACTAGCAGATTCAAACTCATCTCCTGGCTGCATCCACAGAGGAAGCTAACATCAAGAAGAAAATGCAAATCTTAGAATGGTGTTAATATATGCAGGTACAAGTTGTTCTTATTCTGTAGTGTCTAGGTCCAGGCATGGAAGGGTAATTAATAACTATTTTATTTTATCAACACCAAAATGGTGTAAGGTAAAGTTGACCTCAACTTGCTACTTATTTTAGCAATCCACCCTGAAATGATTCTACTTTGAGCCCAAGACCATCATTTTAAGAAGAGAATAGTCATTGATACTGATGCCAAAATTTGAGTGGTACATTTATTTTTTGGACCTGGGAGGCAAGAAATGTAAAGGGGAGATCAATGGTATTGAAACACTTACGATACAAAGCTGAAGTAAGTCTAAGGCTTTACCAATTCTTGGCAATCCACTGATATCCTCATCAATAATAATAATGGATATTAGTAAAGAAGATGGTGGCAATGATGATGATGATGATGAGGAGGAGGAGGAGGAGGAGGAGGAGAATGAGGATAATGATTTCAGAACAAGGTCATTTAAGGAGATGAAGTTAGTCAATACCATTGAGCCCAGAAGAATGTAAAACAAAGCTGGTCTCAGTGAGATTTGAACTCATGGGTAGGATTCCAGGGGTTCATCACATAGAAACTGCTACAATTATTCAAACAACATAAAAGCCAATATGATATTGACACTATACTGTAGACTGCCTCATAAGGCACTGTTCCTACCCTGTGAAAGATTCTCTCTGAAGTCTCAGACCTGATGGAGGGACCTTAAAAGAAAATCAAGCTAGATTTTTAGGAACTTCAAGAAGCACAACAAATGATGATAACCTTTTCTTTTTTAGCTGAAAAAGCTCAAAGAAATGCAAAAAAAAAAAATAATAAATTTTCTTTTTGGATTATAAAGACTAAACTATAAAGTGGAGTTTTAAAAAGATAAAAAGAAAGTGTTTTACACATTATGGAATGAGGCAGTAAGAGATGTTATATGGAAGGATATTAAGAATTTTAAAAGTACGTACACATGTGCTTACCCATATGCAAGCAAATACATGTGCATACATATGCACACATTTATAAACACATATTTGCATTGGAATGAATTTGAAAGTACAATAAAATATACAGTTAAAGTAACATATAACTTATATAATTACTGTCAAGGTTGAGTTGATTACTCTATGATCCCATTCACCAGAACTCTTTGCATACACTTTCTCTCTCACTCTTTGCGTTAAACTAATCATGTGACAATGTAATGAATTTCAGTTTTAGTGCATTAATATATTAATAATGATATTGATAATGAAAATAGTAATAATAATGTTATTGGTACAGATCCTAAAATTTTGAGGGAAGAGGCCTAGTTGGTTACATCAACAACTGTGTTCCACTGGTACTTAATTCACTGAACCTGAAAGGATAAAAGGCAAAGTTGAGCTCAGTGGAATTTGAACTCAGAATGTAAAGATGGATGAAATACTGCTAAACCTCAGGGTGCTAATGATTCTTCCAGCTCAATATTACTACTACTACTACTACTAAGAACAACAACAACAACAACAACAACAACACTACCAACAACAACAACAACACCAACAACAACAATGCTGAATAACAACATAGATGTGCTACACTGGGTTCTCCATTAAAAAACAAATCTAATCTTACAACATCAGTGGAATGAGATAAAGGAACCTGTAAAAGGCTCGAAGGAAGTGGCTTGTTAACAAAAATAATCACAAAAACGAAATTTTACTGCCATTCAAAGCACAGTTTCTCCCATACATCATGACTCAGTGAAACATGTGTGAAAGATACATGGGAAATCAAGATTGGAAAGTTTATAAATTATAAAATATCAGTGGAACAAAACAGTAAGTACGTAAATTGATTAATTACACATACACTCAAACATACATTTTAATATCCATAGGACTACACATACATCCCAACATTTACACAACTATGTGAAATTTACAGGATACACATACACGTATATGAAAGCATGTGTCACCAACGAAGCAAAAAGTTACAAAACAATTTTTTTTTAAACTAACACATATAGAGTGAACAATTCATAAGTTTAAGAATGCCACAAGAAACTATTCCTGGAGATAAATCTATCAAAAAAAAATACAGGTGAATAGAGATCTGTTAGCCATAAGAAGCTACATTACAAACAATGTTTTCATTCAGAGAACTCAGTGGCAGTGTTGTCTCAAAAGATTAACCCTAAACAGACAGGTCTGTCCCCTAATGTTAATGTCAAAGCTCATCCTGCCTCAATGATAACAAAGCAAAACACAAATCGGATCATCCGTCACCTGGATCAACAAGGGCCATGTACCCCGGTGAGAAATCAGGCTGGATACGAAAAATCAGTTACTAGTTCAAATCTTCCCGAAACACAGGAGCTGGAAGTACCCCACAACCAGAATATTTCACCAGATGGACATCTATGATAGTCATCAAATAACTAAAAGAAAAAGAATGAAAAATGATCTAGGGGAGATAATAAAGAAGTTCATAAGGCCTTCTATTTTGCCATCTATTTCCCCACAAATATAATACAGATCAAGCCTACCTAAACTGGAGACAGAAGCATAGACAGTAACAAACTTGCCAACATCAGAAGAAACATTATGAAAATAAAATTACTCACTGAATTAGAAATTGACCAAATTAAACAGTCAGTGAGGGATAAAAGGAATGAAGTTGCAGCTAAAGAAGATACTACAGAGGAAATAATTATAGACCAACCCAGGTTTGATGAAAATTCAGTTATGATAGAAAGAATTAGTGTAACTGATGAATAAAGTGAATTACTCCCTGAACCAACAATAAACACCAAGGCAGATGAAAATCAAATAGATGTAGAAAGTCACACAGAAATTATTCAACTGAATTAGATGATCTAAAAAGTCAAATCATGATTGAATGGCTGAAAATTAAAGAAACTAGTGTGAATGAATGTGACACTCTCCCAAAAATTCGCAACTCTAACCAAAACCTGAAAGTAATTGGTAAATCTGCCATGCACTTATGGATATAATTTCAGCTAATGATGTTGATATCACAGATCTCAATCACCTGTACTATGCATCCGCAAAAATCTCAATGATTCTATGTGGTGAAAAGATTACAAAACGACATCATTCCCACAAAAAGCCTACTTTGCAAGAGCGTATTCAACATGAAGTTCAGTTACTTAGGTCAAAGAAGAAGACCAGGAATTTTGGAATAAAATTTGGGCAGAAGGAAAAACACAATAAAAAGGTCCCTTGGATTGCTAGATTATCTACTGACTTAGACTCCTTAGAAGAGCAAAAATTGCAGGGTATCAAGGTAGAGGATGTAAGACCTGCTCTCGGGAAGTCAATTAAATGAAAATCTCCAGCAAAGGATAAAATTCCTAACTTCTGGTTGAATGCCTTCCCAGAGAGACATGGACTGCTAACTAAACTTTACACCAATGTTTTCCAACAATCTAGTATGATTCCCTCTTGGCTAGTTAATGGTGTTACATTCCTACTTCCAAAACATGAAGAAACAAATGAACCAAAAAATTATAGACCTGCTTAACAACAATGTATAAAATATTAACATCTGTCTTGATTGCATATACCTATAGCTTTTTAATAGAAATTGTCATATTCCCTAATGAGCAAAAAGGATGTAAATGTGGGTCCTGTGGTTGTAAAGATCAGCTACTCATCAATAAGATGATCTTGGAAGATTGTCACAAACAACACAAAAACTTGTCTATAACCTGGATAGACAATAAAAAAGCTTTTGATAGTCTACTATATAGCTGGATTAAGAAATCTCTGGAAATGTATAAAACTTCTTGTCTGTAAGTATGGGATCATGGAGTACCACACTAACTTTGAACAGTGACAATGGATCTCTTAATGCTGGAGATGTAAGATTTCATGTGGCATTTTCCAGGCTGACTCTCTATCACCATTCCTTTTTTGTCTAGCCTTAATACCTCTATCGAAATTGCTCAATGATATACAATATGGCTATAAAATGTTAAAAATATAAATCATATCTTTTACATGGATGATTTAAAGCTCTTTGCAAAAAATAACCAGCAACTACAGGGCTTACTAGCAATTATTAAACAATTCAATGATAACATCAAGATGCATTTTGACTTCGATAAATGTGCAAAAGCTATCTTTATCAAACGGAAAATGACAGAAACATCCAACATTAATCTTGACCAGCAGAATGTCATAAATGAATTAGAACCACCAGAGAGCTACAAATACCTAGGCGCATTTGAAGGTGATGGAATCAAACATTCAGTGATGAGGGAAAGGATCAGAAAAGAATGTTATCACACAGTAAGGGCAATATTCAAGACAGAGCTGAATGCAAGAAACAGGATCAAAGCAATCAATACTTTAGCCATACCGGTCGTGACTTACAATCTCAATATCATTAACTGGTGAATTACTGAAATATGTAATCTTGACGGAAAAATACGGAAATTATTTGTGGGAACACAAATCACCTCCAGTGCTTGAAAATGATCACATCTCACTCCTCTGGAACTTCATTGTTCAAACTGACAGAAAGATAGATGCGAATAGGTCAGACATTATATTGAGAGACTTCAGACAAAAATCCTGCCTGCTCATTGATATGACTGTCCCAATCGTTATAAATGTATCTGTCAAGACCTACCAATAACTGAGCAAGTTTAAAGATCTTGAAATAGAAATTGGCAAAATGTGGAACCTCAAGATTAAAACAATACCTGTTGTCATAGATGCCCTAGGAATGATAGCGAAAGGGGCTGATTCCTATCTAACTCAGGTATTAAGAAACCCCAAAATGGCTCAAGTTCAAAAGGTATTACTCCCATATCTTACGTATTCTTACATTTTCTTAAACATTCTTCCAGCTCACTACTACTACTACTACTACTAACAGCAACAACAACAACAACAACAACAACAACAACACCAACAACATTCTTTAGAGCAATGCTGTGTGCAAAATGAAATATATGACACCCTAGGCATAACACCAACAGGAACTTCTAACTTGTCTCTTGAGGTCTCTGGGTAAGACTTGGAGTCAGCTTGTACAAATACAAAGCTAAAGTCAAACATATGATGATGATGATGACTCAAGGGAACAATTTTGAACATAATTTCTGTTGAGCTTGCTTTTTCACTTGATTTAGACTAAAATTGGCATGCTAATTTCAAACTTACAGTCCGTTTTGTATCTCATCAAGTCTTTTTCAACTGCTTCTTCTCTGAATAAGCACAATTGTATTGTTTGTCTATGATCTATTGTCTGGACATCTGCTTTTATCATTTATTGTTAACACTAGGGAATGTTTTGGAAAAACTTTTAGTTGTCTTTCTTTTTACAATTATTCCTATCTGGTTCTGGGTTCAGAAATGCTCTAAGAAATTTTCTGTCACATCAAGTCTTTGCTAAGTAGGAATTCATTTTTTACAAGAAAAATGTCAATTTTGCCATTATTCTGAAATAAGAGAATAACACATATCAAACATTACTTTTTATTGTTTAATAAATAATTGTGCAAAATGTTTAATTACACATCCTAGGATACATATTTGTGTCAAACTGGAGTTTCAGTAACTCAAAGAGTGAACTTTCTCTTTGCTGCTTTACAGGAATAACTTGCATCATGACGGTCTCTTTGTAGAGACCAGCAATAATCAGCCATCACGTCTGTGTTCCACCTGCCTTGATACCTAATCTCCATGATCTTGATGGAATCTTTCTCCTTTCTCATCACTTATTGCACTATGATTTTCAATGAAGTAATCCAGATCAATGTGCAAGAAATGCATTTTTACACTCATGTTGCTCAAAAACTGGTTACCATGGTCTGCACAAGTTCTTCATAATTTGGTGATTCCTGTTTCCCAGAAAATCAGACATAATTGCAAAAAACACAGTCCATGCTTGTTTTTCAGCACCAGACACAGTCTCCAAAAACTGCTCATCCTACAATTGTCACCTAATTTGTGGCTTATCAAACACACCAACCTCAATTTTCTCTCAAGACAAAGCTGGAAGTTTTCTGATTAAGTATTTGAAATAGTCACTGCCTCAGTGTTTCAACACATGTTTTACACAGTGGAGTGCCTAGGCATGCCAAAGTAATGTAAGCCCTTATCACAAAATCTGTGATTTTGCTTTGCTGCCTAGGTAAAGTGTAACATTCACACAAAAAACATCAGAGCTGTTTTTGCATTTTTTTTTCTCTCTCACAATTGGCCATATTTCTGAAACACATAACATATATTCAAGTCAAAAAGCACTTTTGGAATTGTCAACAGTAATAAAGTAAGCAAATACAGATTCGCGATGGCAAACTTCCATAAAGAGCATACATACTATGTAGTTCTTCCAACAGTTCTTTAACCATGCTTGTGACCTCACAATTCAAACATGAAGAGCACAAGAAAAAATTTTCAAAAGAAATTGATAAAGATGCAGCAAACATTTTCTCACCTGGTTTGCAATCATGGCCACACTAAATCAAGTAAAATGTAGGTATATCTGCAGGTAAATTTCACAAATATGAGATATGTATGATGTCAAGAGTAACTGAAATGTGTTGTTTATTAACATCTAATTGTATAAAGGATAATTCTGTCATCATCATGATTCTTAAAACTGGTTAGATTAAAAATAGTGGAAATTGCTCAAGTTTGATGCTTTTTGTTTGCTAAAAATACTGAAATCATGACTTTCGTTTTCACTTTTGCAGCTGCATTGACATTAAATGATATTGAAAAACTATATTTTCAAAATTATCTCAGGCTCAATAAATGGGTCTGCATTGGATGAAACCAACTCTATCCTTAGAAATGGTAACAATACCAAAATGTTGAAAAATGGACATTTGAGTTTGTGAAAAATTTTGACATGATATAGCCAAATGGTTTTCAGTTTTGCAATCAGCACTACAAAATTACTAGAAAATATGTCTCTGCAATACCAGGCAGCAAGAACAGTGTTTCCCAGTGCAATAGATGTAAGGCAAAAATAGCTTTCTCAAACAGTAATTTTGTAAAACAATATCATAAACTGGTTGGACAAGAATGGTAAGACAGCTGGAGAACATGTGCTTAATCTGGAAGGCTTTTGCTGTAGTATCATAAATATGCTACAGGCATATGATAAAACGACAATGACAATGTCTTAGAAACTTTTTCTGAAAATATTTGTCACAAATGAAAATGTTCATCTCAAAATTTACTGGTTTTGTTTCATTATTTCATAAGCTGTTTGCATAATCCCTGAAATCACATGTATATATTTAATGTTCTCAAGACACATGTACACAATTTTCATCCATCTTTCACCCCATATATGATCATTCCTAATATAGCTTACCATTAACCATATATTGAACACAACCCACTCTGGTCAATCCTGCTGCTTACTGATAATTCCACCCCATCCATAGCAACAACTTCTATAAATACTGAGTTATTAACTGATCAAATATTCTTGAGATATATTTGAACCCATCAGAAAGCTATTCACTGTGCTTTGTCATGGAGAAACTTTTTCTCATTGTAAACAAAGTGTAAGTACACCAGAATCAGCTTGCAGCACCACCTGCCCAGACTATGAGTTGTAAGCATTTCAGAATGGTTATCTCCTCTCACTGTAATTCTTCTGTATTCATTATTCCTCTAAAGTGTGCAAACTCATATTTGAGGGAACTTTGAAGTTACTGGCACTTTTCAAAAACTTTTTACTGTGTTTTTCTAGTAACATCTATTACAGTCTGAAAATGTGTTTGTGTCTTTGTATGTGCATGTGCATGTGCATTAACAAAAAATGTAAAACTCTCCAAGTAAAAGTAAAAACTAGTATTTTTTTAATTAAAAAAAATACCTTGCATGGTATTTGTTCTACCCAAATTGAACGGATGCTCCCTTGTCATTCTTGCCATCATAAATGCAGTGAACCAGTGATTGGTCATTGGAAACATATAATCAATGACTTTATTGCTCACAAAGTGTGATGTAAAATAAAAATATAAAATAAATTTCAATGAGGTAGACTGAGCCATTTAATAATTATGTGTACTGGTTTCAGACACAATACAAAATACATTGTGCTAACTTTACAGTTTTTTTTTTCCATACTCTATTAGCTTTGCTGTCTGTCTTTTCATGCTGTAACTATTCTTCCAAAATACCCAGCTATTTTCTCAGTGCAGCAGTCTTCTCTAGGCGTATATTTCACATACATGGCATTAGTGAAAGTTTATTTCACTTCCCATTTGCAGCTTCTCCTATCTCTCAGTAACACACATGTACATACAAATGGTACATATGTTATAACACATTGCTTTTCATTGCAGAGATAATTCAGTAAAGAAAGCTGTTATTTAAACTACAGTGTAGAAATATTATGTTTGAAAGCTGCTTCAGTAATAATAAGGTAGTCTTGTCAATAGATTATTGCCAACTTCCTGCAATCGTCACAGCACTCTGTTAAACGAGAGCTAATCACATGCACTAATGCACCAGCACATTTAACAGCTTTATGGTCAGTTTACTTCGAGCTACTTGAAATCACACTATTCTTTAGGAACTTCCTCAGCTGTAATGTTATTATTCAGATAAAAGGATATTTTACTATCCCCAATGAATTACTAAATTTCACTGTCTTCACACATTCCCTGCTATCCTTCTGATCTAAGGTGCCACAAAACTCCTCCTATTTGGCTCTCATTAAAACCAGTTAATCCTCAAGTTAACAAGGAAATATCTACATAGTCACTCAACCTTCTAGAAATAATAGTCAAATCTCCTCAAATTACACCTCACCATGTTTAAAATGAATGGACACACTGGATAAATGTAATCTAAGATACACTATGCCTAAAAAGAAAAAGATTACCAAGCAATTAAACAGTAAGAAATTAATCATCTTTACTAATCTATTAAAAGTAGTACTTTATTGTGGATGTGTGATTGTTCCTAGGTCATCCCTTGTTAATGTATATGAAATCAGGATCAAAGTTAAGTCCAATCAAGACCATACTTTTTTATTCTTGAATACTGCACTGAGGACAACATTATCAAATATGACAGAAGAATAAGATTTGAGGGAAATTCAGTTGCTATTTCTAGATGGACAACTAACAATTTTGAGGCTTATCAATGTTATTGTAGCTATCAATGTAATTGCTGGTAACCTGATCACCTTTTTGGTTTATTCTACAAGTAGTTGATTGAAAGAAGCTGTAGCCATCGAGTCTGTGGTGGATCTGCATTATTGGGGCTCTGAAGCTTAAAATGCTATGATGGGGGGAGGGGGGGGGGCTTTACAACCAGCAACAGTAGGATAATGTCCAACAAGATTCAAAGTATTTTCGTGCCCTTGCAAGGATCTCCAGCCTTGAGGCCTTGATAGCCCAAAAGGTAGAGTGTTGATGTGGAGTCCTTAAAGATGAGTTTGACAGTGAGCCCTCTTTCCAACAGAAACAAGAAGTAGGCAATCACTGATATCTTTATCAATGTGGTTGTTCCATGGCAGATCACCACAATTTTCTTTACAAATTTAAGCACTACATTTCACATTGTGATTGTCGAAGTCACTAATGTGAACAAATATTTTCCAGGCTATGCCTTATACTTTTAGAGTTATGGGGGTTGAAAATTAGGGAATCGTTATATACATGCATGATGCATTATAGAATAAAGACATAAAACATAACAAATACCACAGTTAATATAATCTAATATTAATCTTATATTTAAGATACATATGAAAATTACAAAATACCTTTTTTTCTGTTCTTTGTAGCAACGTATTTTCTTACAGTTTTGTCATATGAGAGCTTCTTTGCAATGCCATTTTCTAGAAACAACATGCATAAGAAATTTAAGTGCCTCCAGTTATGGTGGACCGAAATTTATTCCTTATAAAGGAAAGCTTTGAGAAATTCCTTTCTGTGTCACAGCTCGTGATAGGCATTTTCAAGTACAGTTTAATTGCAGTGGTAATATTAGGGAACACTTCAATTAATGGTTGCTCGAAAATAAGCTAAAGAACTTCTATGCCTTGTATTTTAGATGATCTGCTTTCTTCTGTGTTCCAGGATTTCCTAAGGTGTAAATACTCATTGAACTGATAACAATCATTTACTAATTTGTGGTCAATATTGTCTTTGTAATGCAATATTATAAGTTCAATACTATCTTCATCAAATTCTGAATTGGTCATCAATTCTGAGAGCAACTTGAACTTTTTCACAATCTGGATCCATATGGGTCCATCCTCCTGCCTAACTAGATTATCAAGCAGTCATGGACTTGATTCTATCCTAAATTTTTCAGCCTCTTTCAAAGAAGCCCTATCACGTGTTCCATCTGCAAATTTCTTTGTAACAATGTATTTGTATGTATCAGAATAATTTGAGGTGATATATTCACATAAACCTTTTGCTACTGATTCATAGTGTGCAATCCTGTTGACTGAATTTTCTTGTAGTTTTTTAACAGATGAAAGCAAAGATGTTAGCAGAAGGTAACCTTCAAATACATCACGAGCAGGGGTTTGGAGTTTCTTACTTATTTTGTTAAAATGCTCCATAACTTCTCCCCAAACGACTGTTAAAACAGCATATTCCAATTTTACCAACTTGTGGTATAAATTTTTTACATCTCGCTTACATTCAGGCATCTTTTCTGAGTCATCAAACATATGTTTGAGAGTTTGTAAAATATCCTTATGGCCATTTTTAATTGCCTGGACTGCTTCATTGTATGCAGACCATCTAGTTACACTTAAGCTCTTTTGAAAAAAGGCTAGATTGCCCAGTGTGTTTAAAATCCCCCATCTTTGAGGAGATTCAGAAATGAAAACATACAGCTGCTGCCAAAATAGTCAACAACTTCAGGTACAGTAGACACTGCTTTTTCTCCAACAAGCTTGTGTGAACGGCTTGCACATGGCACATAGTCTGCATACTTGTTAATGTTTTTAAGAAATGCAGCCCGTTCTCTGAGCCCTTCATGCTGGAAGCATTATTATACAACTGACCATGGATATTTTCAAGTGAAAGCTTATGCTCCCCCAGGAATTGTGTTATTTTGTTGAACACAGTTATGGATGAATGGTTTTCTATTGGAAAAAAGGCTAAAAATCTCTCACAGGCCTTCCTTATAAGAGTATCGAACCACAATTATCAGCTGGTCAACATGTGTTATGTCAGGAGTGGAGTCAACTATAATTGAGTAGTATTTGATATCTAAGTTGTTGATCTGATTCACCACTTTATCTTTCACATGTTTTCCCATGATTTCTATTAATTCTTCATACACGGATTTGGATAGGTAAGTAATACTTACTTGTTCATTAAAAAATTTTTCTAAACGTTCATGTAAAAATGTGTCAAACTCCACAATATGCTCAATAGTCACCATGAAATTTCCATTGTTGGGGAGCCCCACTTTTCCTCATGACCTCTAAATGCTAAACCTCTTTCACTTTTTAAGTACTTCAAAATAGTACTGCATGTTTTTTTCTCAACTGTTCATCAAGTTGCTGATCCACAGTGTTTTTATTTGACTTCCGTGTTAGCCAGCTCAACATTACCTTGTTATGTTTCATGCCATCTTCATGATTTTCTAGAGTGCTGAGTATAGTCATCCAATCAGAAAACCCATCCATTGTAAGTGATATTTGGCATTTAGAAAAGAGTTTGCTCTTTGAGGAATCTAACTAGGATCTCATCACAGTTTGACCATTTTACAATCTTGTTTTCAAAGTACTTGTTTGAGAAACTTCGATTTTGATGTTTATAAATCTTATTGGATTCAGTATATATATTATCTGTTTTTCCTTTTTTTAATTTTGAAAAAATGTGATGTTTTGCATTAAACAATTTTGTATGAAATCATTATCACATGGTACGGGCTAGTTTGCCTGGTCACTGTATTCTTTATAATCACTAAATTTGCTTCCTGTTTCTGTTCTCTTTTTTCTTGAAGTTCTTGACCACTATGATCATTATCGGCACCAAAAGTGTCGACAGTAGGTTGATTATTGTTAAACAGAGCACCCATGGCTGGTGCTCTATCACTGACTTCACTGGTGCTTGCATGACTTGTTTCAGTTGCAGGTGATTACAAACTTTTACTTGACATTATAAAATAGATTGATAGTTTTTGACATTTAGAAATTTCATTAGATTGCTTTTCCTTGAGTTGGCATTTCTGGTATCCACTTAAGTACTTTTTGAAGACATTGCAATTCCTCCTGTGGTCTAGACCTCCCTGAAAAAAAATTGCGGTAATATTTTCCTTAGCAAGACAGAGATCAATCAAGATAAAGGTCCACAACTTAATATATAGTCATAAAGGAAGAATTGTATATTTTGTACAAGGTGATATTCAAACAATTTTGAAGTAGAAAAAATGCTTTGTTACTGAACAGATTGTAAGAGGGCAGGGCTAAAGTTTCCAAAATAATTCAAGGAAGGCAAATTATCTGCGAATCATTTGTACTTTTATTTTTTTAAATACTCTACACTGGCAGAAATAGTGGGTGGAACAACCATGGCTAGACACTGCATGCCTAGACTATGAGATGATGTTGTCCACTAAGACTGCGAACAGCAATCTGCATGGCAAAGTAAAAAAACAAAAAAATTGACTGAATGAAGAAACTAAATGGCTTCAGAGGAGCCCCTCTGGGATTAGGGTCCCTGAAGCTTAAGCTTCATTAGTCATATAGTAGATCTGCCACTGCATCCATTTTGAGTCAAGGAGCTTGTTTTCAGATCGAGTGGAAAGAATGCATGCTTCACTAGTTAAAGACAATAAATGATAGTAGCAGAACATTTGTTGTTACAGTGTTTAGGCCAGGTGAATGTCTGGGAAATTTCAGTAAATTATGGAGGGTGATCAACCAGTTCAAAGCTACAGTTGTGCACAGCAGCCATTGAAATCAAGGAGTTGTGAGCTGGAGCTCCAAAATATTATTCAAGTTTTCTGGGTGTATTTGAATGAAGACCTCAATTCTCTATGAAATTTGTTCATATTCATTATTGTGTCCTTTCCTTCTAGGACAATACAGGTTACTACCCACAAGATTCAAATATGCAAAAGAAAACAGATAATTTTAGATGAGGTCTGGATTAATTAATACACTTCTGCCATTGCTGATTCATCAAATACTAAAATATTCTAAATAACCTCAAAAATAATATGGACTGCTAGGAGACAGATTTTTCATTATGCAGTTAAAAACTTTGGTAAGTAATGATAATGAAGTGATAGTCTATAATCATCACTATTTATAATCAGTCTTATATCTATAGCTCATACATTAAGAAAGGTAAAAGTAGAATATGAATTAGTAAAATATTAATAAATTATGAACCAACAATTACTTATGAATAACCTGAAAATATTCAGTAAGAATGAAAACTCGCTCTGGCAAACAGTTTATGAATATTCAAGAAAGACATAGAAACAGAATTTAGTATTAATAAGTGTGGCATCCTTACCACTAAGGGGAACAAATAATCTGGGATTGGAGGAATTGAGCTTCCCACAGATGAGAATATAATGTAAAGTGGTAAGTGTATTTAGAAGATTTAAAAATGGTTAGCATAAAAAAATAAAAATTAAGGCTACACCAAAAAAAAAAAATAAATAAATATATTAGAAGAGAAAAGGAAATATTACAAATCCCTCCTGAGTAGCAAAAATGTTATTAGAATTAAGAACTCACATGCTTTCTTGATTGATATAATGCAGGTGTCATCAAATAAAACATCCAAAGACTAAAGAATACTAATAGAAAGACTCTTAGAATTGCTCTTACTACACTATACATTTCATAAGAATAGTGATAATAAGAGACTGTATGTGAAATACAGTGGATGATAAGAAGGGCTGAGAATTAGGAATGAAGAGAGCAACACATACATGAAAAGAGAAAGAAAATATCATTGGAAAGCAGGAAAGAAAAACTGAATGAAGAAAAGATGCATGAAATTCTCATCAAGAAGTGTATTGGACATCGGCATGGATCTAGGATTACTTAAGGAAATGGAAAATGAAGAAAGCCCTTGATGGCATGTTAATAATATCTGAAGAATAAGCTATAAAGATAAGAGTAATTAGCAAACATATAGGTAAGTAGAATATATTGACATGATGTCAAGTATGTGCTGAAAGAAGTTATTGTTGTCTACTTTGTATCAGCGTGTAAGAAACTAGCACAGAAACAGAAAAAAAGGCTAAAGACATGACAAAAATGTATATGAGTTATATGCACTTTTTGCATATATAGGTAGTTGTATAAAACATGCAAACAGCAATGACAACAGCAACAATAATAATAACTCTTTCTATTATAGGCACAAGGCCTGAAAGTTTTGGGGGAAAGGGTTAGTCGATTACATTGACCCCAGTACAAGACTGATACTTGTTTAATCAATGTCTAAAGGATGAAAGGCAAAGTCGACCTCAGTTGAATTTGAACTAAGAACATGATGATGATGATGATGATGATAATAATAGTAATAATAATAATAATAATAATAATAATAATAATAATAATAATAATAATAATAATAGCAACAACTACTCCAACAATGAACAATTTGATAATAACAATGTAAAACATTCTTAATAAGGACATGAAAAAGGGTAGTTTTAAAAAAGCCGATAAGCAAACACTCGCAGGCATGGCTGAGTGGTAGGAAGCTTGTTTCCCAACCATATGGTTCTGGCTTAAGCCTTGGGCTGACCAAATCTTTGTGAGTGGATGTGGTAGATGAAAACTGAAAGAAGCCTGTCATATGTGTGTGTGTGTGTATACATACAGGGGTTGGACAATATAATGGAAACACCTAGCATCATAGCATCATAGTTTTGAAATATCTATAAAACTGTCAAAAGCTTGTTTATTTTTATGTTTTTTGATTTATTATTAGTGTTGCTTAATATGTTTTTCTAAAATTGCAGTTTCTTTTCAGATATCATCAGAAAAAGGTAATTAAAATTCATTAAAATGACAGATCTATTGCTCTTTCAAAAGGTCAAATTGTTGGTGCTCGTACGGCAAGCACTAGCATAACGGAAACGGCCAAAATATTTGGTGCATCGAGAAGTACTATCTTGAAAGTAATGACAGCCTTTGAGAAAGAGGGAAAAACCTGTTCATCAAAACAAAATTCTGGAGGAAAACGAAAACTTTTAGATAGGGACCATCGAACTGTTATGTGAATTGTTAGAAAGGATCACAAAAGTACAGCTCTCAAAATTACTGCAGAGCTTAATGACCACTTTGAGAACCCAGTTTCCACAAAAACTGTTCTCCAGGAGCTGCACAAAGCCGAATTTCATGGGAGGACTATAATCAGAAAACCGCCACTTTCAAAAACAAACGTTGCAAAGCATTTAGAGTGGAGTAAAAACTTACTGAACTGGTCCCTAGAGCAGTGGAAGAATGTTATTTTCTTGGATGAGTCATCCTTTCCCTTATTTCCGACCACTGGCTGAGCATACGTGTGGAGACAGCCAAAAGAAGCATTTAACCCAGATTGTCTTCTTCCAACTGTTAAACATGGAGGAGGATCTGTGATGATCTGGGGGGTTATATCTTGGAAATCTGCTGGCCCCCACAGTCCCCAGACCTCAATATTACTGAACATTTATGGTGCATTTTAGAAAAGCAAGTAAGGAATCAATATCATCCACCATCATCACTAGAAGAACTGGAGACTGTTTTAGCTGAAGAATGGATAAAAATTCCTTTAGAAACAATTCAAACTTTGTACAAGTCCATACCTCATAGAATTCAAGCTGTAATTACTGCCAAAGGGAGTCCTACCCAATGTTAAAATTAATTTGTTTGGAATTTTATGGTGGTTCCATTATTTTGTCAGACCCCTGTATATATATGTATATGTATATATATATATATATATATATATATGTGTGTGTGTGTGTGTGTGTGTGTGTGTGTGTGTGTGTGTATGTGTGGAGGTGCAATGGCCCAGTGGTTAGGGCAGTGGACTGATGATTATAGGATTGCCTTATTGATTACCAGACCGGGCGTTGTGAGTGTTTATTGAGTGAAAACATCTAAAGCTCCATAAGGATCCGGCAGGGAGTGGTGGTGAACCTGCTGTACTCTTTCTCCACAACATTCTCTCACTCCTTCTTCCTGTTTCTGTTGTACCTGTATTTCAAAAAGCCAGCCTTATCACACACTGTGTCACGCTGAATCTCCCCGAGAACTATGTTAAGGGTACATGTGTGTGTGTAGCGCTCAGCCACTTGCACAGTAATTTCACGAGAGGCTGTTCCGTTGACAGACCAACTAGAACCCTCATCATCATAACCAATAGAGTGCCATGATATATATGTATATATGTATATGTATATGTCTGTGTATGTGTCTTAATGTCCATGTTTGTTCCCTAACACCACTTGTTGTCCTTTAACAACCCGATGTTGCTGTGTTTACATCCCCATAACTTAGCAGTTTGGCAAAAGAGACCAATCGAATAAGCATGAGATGCAAAAAAATAATGTCCTAGGGTCAATTTCTTCAACTGAGACTCAAGGTGGTGCCCCAGCATGACTAAAGAGATAAAAGTTACATAGTGGGGTAACATAGTAACAAAAAAAGACAAAAGGGTGAAGAAAATCTTTCTGAATTACTAACAGTGAAATAATCATTTCTCATTTCAGTTTAGAAGTTCTCAATATGTAGGAGAATAGGTGAATACACATGGTGCACTGGATTTCCTTCATGTGTGAAATGTACTTTTTGAATCTTATTTATAGACAGAAGGGCAATGTCAGCTATAGTTCAAACAATAATAGCTAACATCACTCTGCAAGCAGAATGGTCAATTTTAATGGCAGTATAAGAGAGTTTACAAGAATCTGAAATGAATAAACTACATATTTCTATGAATACTACACAGGAACAGGAAATATTCTTCTTATCTTTATCATCAGAAATTATTAATGTACTTTCACATCTACAACAAATACTTAATGAATCCAATATTTTGATTAGCTGCACGGAAATAACCGTTATGCATTGGGAATGCAGGTTACCTCACATATACAGAACAAACATTACCATGCTGATAATCATACTAATAATATTCTACAAATAGGCAACAAATTCCAGTAGCAGCAGTGCAAGTCATTAAAGCAAGAAACATAGATATCATGCGCTAATGGTTTCACTTCAATATTAACACATACAAAATTCTTTTCATACTTATATACACACATTGGAGCAGTAAACCTCTGGTAAGAAGTAATTTCAAGAAGAAAAGTGTGTATGCGTGTGTGCATGTATATATATATATATATATATATATATATATATATATATATATATATATATATATATATATATATATATATATATATATATATATATATATATATATATACACATATACACACACATATATATATATACATACATATATAAATGGATAGACATATGCATGAGTATGTGTATGCATATATATATATATATATATATATATATATATATATATATATATATATGTATATATATATATACATGTATCTTCGTTTATATATATATTACATACATATACATTTATAAATACATACATACATACATATATATATATATATATATATATATATATATATATATATATATATATATATATATATATATACATTATACACACACATATACACATATATATATATATATATATATATGTATGTATGTATGTATGTATGTATATATGTAATTATCTCCCTATAGATATGCATGCTTATGCTCATAAATATATTTCTGTTTGTGTATATGCATATGTGTGTATATAATACATATGTATGCAAATGTATAGATTCACATACACACACATGCACACATATATGCATGAAGTAGGCTTTTTACAAATATTTAAGTAATAATTTACTTAGTATGATGTTTTTGTTTTTCTCTTTCAACAAAATATATGAGAAAGCACTTACATTAATATCCAGCCAGAAATTAGTTTTATATCATAGTAAAAAATCGATATAGTCTCAGATTAAATAAGTTGCTTTTACTAAATATCTCTTATGAAATAATTTTCCTAATTTCTGGAAATATTTGGTACATTACATTTCTTTTTAAATTAGATTATTGATTAAGCACTACAGAAACAGTTCAAATTTTGAACAGCATACTACTAACAGAAATGAAAGAATAAATTTCATAACTAGATCAACTTTTCAAATGATCTAGAGGCAAATAGATAAACATGTGGAATATAATGCTCAAAGTTTTGTTTCAATTTTGTTTTTCAAATTCCTGAATTTTGCAATAATGCAGTTTCTATGAGAGGTATTGAAGAATTTTATTATCAGGAATATTTTAATAACTATAATAGCTCTCATAAAATTCCTGCTTCTGCTGAAATTCATATCCATACATATTACATGAACATTCATGCATATATGTTCCTTTGAAGTATTAGTATTTGTAGTAGTAGTAGTAGTAGTAGTAGTGGCAGTAGTAGCAGCAGCAGCAGTAGTGGCAGTAGTAGTGGTTGTAGTAGTTGTAGAAGTACATGAACTTAGTGCAGTTTTGGTTCATCTAAGTAAAATATTGAAGCATTGAGACTGCCTCATGACTCAGCAGGAAGTCAATGTTGTGACTTCCTGTCTATGTGTATTATACAACCTATAGAATCATTGAGATATGCACCACATAAAGCAAATATCGAATATATGCTGTAGGTTATTTTGCGGGACATCAATATATTTTACTGACCACTTACCTTATCAGGCACTGTTTTAACTGTCAGACTCACAAGTGATTATTATATAAATCAAAATGCGATGAACAAAGGAAAGAGATCATCTTATATAGCAACAAGAAATAATAACTGTCTTTGAAAGTGTGACTATGTGGTAAGAAGCTTGCTTTCTGACCATATGGTTCCAGGTTCAGTCCCACTGCATGGCAACTTGGGCAAGTATCTTCTACTATAGCATCAGGCCAACCAAAACCTTGTGAGTGGATTTGGTAGGCAAAAACTGAAAGAAGCCCATTTAAAATGTGCGTGCATGTGCCTGTGTGTATGTGTGTGTGTGTGCATGTATCTTTGTGTCTGTTTGTTCCCCACTACCACTTGACAAATAGTGATCGTGTGTTTACATTCCAATAACTCAGCAGTTCAGCAAAAGAGATCGATAGAATAAGTACCAGGCTTAAAAATAAATATGTACTGGAGTTGATTCATTTGACTAAAAATTCAGTCTACTGACTGAAACAAATAAAAGGTAAAAAGGTAAAAAGTAGATGTACCTTTAGTGTGCTCAACTACGATGAATAGTAATTTGAGGTGTTTAAATACATTATTATATATTAGCACAATTTTAGTTCATCTATGAAATATTTAATCATTGAGAGTTCACAACACTTCAACAGGCAACTGATACTTCTCTCTCTTCCTCCCACTCTCTCTCTCTCTCTCTTGCCCACCTTTACTCTGTGTGTGTGTGTGTGTGTGTGTGTTTGTGTGTTTGTAAAAGAAAGTCGCTGAAATGCAAAAAGGCATTAATATATTAAGAGATCATGCAATTCTAGCATCTCATCTAAATGCAGGTTAATTATGTCACCCAAAATTGATTTAAGTTCAGCTAGTTATGTTAAGATAATTAGAGAGTATAATTAAGGCAATGAGCTGGCAGAATCATTAACATGCTGGGCAAAATGCTTAGTGGCATTTTGTCCATCTTTACGTTCTGAGTTCAAAGTTCACCAACATAAATGCTGCCTTTCCTCCTTTCAGGGGTCAATAAAATCAGTACCATTTGAACTCTGGGGTCGATGTAATCAACTTAATCCCCTCTCAAAATTGCTAGCCTTGTGCCAAACTTTGAAACCATATTTGTTATCATCATCATTATCATCATCATTATTATCATTATCATTATCATTATTATTATTATTATTATTATTATTATTATTATTATTATCAAAGAGTGAACTGGGAAATCAAGCTGCCATTAAAATGGTCATATGTATTAAATAGTTGAGAGAATTTGGGGTCAATCTTTGTGTGTGTGTGTGTGTGTGCATATGTGTAAAATTAAATAAGGTATTATTAACATTATTATTAATAATGATAATGATAATAATAATAATAATAATAATAATAATAATAATAATAATAATAATAATAATAATAAGAAGAAGAAGAAGAAGAAGAAGAAGAAGAAGAAGAAGTGGCCAGCAAGTTTAAACCTATATAGGTAAAATATACAATTAATAAAAAGCACACAGTGAATGCAATGGATGTAACAGAAATAGTCTTACCTTGTATGAACTACAGAAGCAAGAAAGACAAATAATCCAGTATCAATTGATTTCCCCTTTTGTATCAATATACTTAAATCTCATTAGCCAGACTTACTGTATATCATGCATTTTTGAAAATATTCATTGCATTACACTGTGCACCAAGCATTAGTAAGATTTAGGTTAGTTAAGATAGGTTTCCAATATATTTCAACTGCTGAAGGCAAATTCACTGCAGTTAGTATCATCATCATTTAACGTCCACTTTCCATAATGGCTTATGTTGGATGGTTTAACTACAAACTAGTAAGCCTGGGTGTTGCACTAGGTTCCGATCTGATTTGGCAAGATTTCTGTAGGCT
>NC_142939.1:33527390-33584890 GCF_046866305.1 Octopus bimaculoides
GGTTCATGTATTTACCTCATGATAATGGTTTTTTTCTAATGATGTAATGTCACCATTAATCAATTAAAAATTCGTTGGAAACAGCTGTATTGAATTAACACATTATCTATCTGTTGTTATTCATTTATTACATATACATGAATGTATGTATGTATATATATATATAGATATATGTATGTATATGTATATATTTATATATGCACATATATTAAATATATATATGTATGTATATATATGTATATATTTATATATGCACACGCACACATACACACACACACACACACACACACACACACCCACATATATATATATATATATATATATATGTACAGGGTGATAAATTGAATATTAATTCAATTTAAAACCAAGTGGCCTAGCACATAAAATCTGAAAATTCAGAAAATACAATTTTTTCTGAATTATATATATACGGCTAAAAGAAAATGGCATACATCAGCTGGTAGAAATTCTATTATGTCTATTCCAAAAGAAAGGGGCGTATTATAAGAATACATACACATGCAACGACTGTGTGCTACACAAATATATACTAGTAATACATAAAAGAGTAAAAGATTAACGGATCAATTTCTTGCGTATGTTTCTGCCAAGAGGCCACAATATCCTCCATGCATACACACACACACACACATATATATATATATATGTTAGGTCATTAAGTATGAAATGTCCAATCCTCTTTAGCCCTAAGTTTGACTGTCATTAACTCTAATGTTTTATCCTGACAATTTTTTTTTACAACATTGAAGAATTACATCATCTCTTTCCGAAATGCTATTCATAGTATCAGATTATATTGTGGGTTTTCTCTGGTAAATCAATTTTCGTGAACCCATGGAGAGATCAAAAACTCGTATTGTTTATGAACATGAGTTCTGTCATGGAACCAATGCACCCCAGACAGCTCAAAACATCAATGTTTGGAGATGTAGTGAATGAGCACACTGTACATCGATGGTTTGAGAAGTTCTGGTATGGTGACTTTACTCTTGAAAATCAGCCCCGTGGTAGACCTGAGACCAAGGTGGATAATGACAAGCTGGAAACTGAAGTGGAAGTGGATACATCTAAAACTACTCATGAGTTAACAGCAAGGTTTGGTGTTTCAATTCTAACTGTATTGGACCATCTGAAACAAAGATGGATAAGTACTTACCACATTAACTGAACGAGCATCAAATGACATGTCATCTGGAAACTTGCTGTTCTTTGCTGTCATGGCATATAAGTGAACTATTTTTGTATTGTATTGTTATGTGTGATAAAAAAATGGCTTCTTTTCAACAATAGCAAGTGTTCTGCATGATGGTTGGATAGAGACGAAGTGCTGAAACACAATACAAAAAAGAATATTCATAAAAAAAAAGCTAATGGTGTCCGTTTGGTGGTGCAGCATTGGTTTCATCCACTACAGCTTCATGAGACCTGGCAAGTCAATTACAATGGATGTATACATCAACCAGTTGCATGAAATGATGAGTGACCTTGTAATTAAAAAGCCAAGATTGGTCAATAGAGACAAGCCAATGCTCAACTACATGTTGCACAAAGAACGCTACTCAAGTTATAGGAACTGAACTTGGAAATACTCTGTCATCTGCCATATTCACCAGACCTTGCACCAACTGACTCACATTTTCCAGGAATTAGACAGTTTTTTTGCAAGGAAAAAACTTCAAATCTGAAGAAGATGTAAAAAAGCCTTTTGTGATTTCATCACCTCTTGGTCTCCAAGATTCTTCGCTGCTGACATAAATAAGCTGTTGATAAAATAGTAAAATTGTGTGTATTGAAAACAACATTAACATAAAATTGTAAAGACTCAATAGACATATGGTTTCAATGAATATGTGTTGTCATATAGCTGATATCATGTGGGATTATTTGGTTATGTGGTTATAACATTTGTTTTAAAAGCTACATGGTTTGGGATTCGATGGCATAATGTGTCTCAGTTAACCACAAATTTGTGTTTGAAATTTGGTACATGGAAACTTTGTAGAAGCCCCTAGAAGAAAGTATACTCATATTCATGAGTGTATTCATATACAAAGTATATTAGTATTTATGTTCATGTTCACTGAATGTCAATTAGTTTAACACTGACACCTGGCTGTTGTGCAATTTTAGCAGAATCTATTTGTTTACAAACACTCACACTAGATCTTCAAACTGTTTATAGCGTCTCTTCCTTTTTAAGAAGCCTTGCCTTTTCTCCTGCTGAAGGCTATTAAAAAGTAACGATAATGACAGAGATAAATCCCAGTCAAAAGAACTTTTGTGAAATCCCATGAATCACTAAGGTGACCTGTCGAATCTTACACATAGAATCAAAATCAAAATCTAATCACCCTCTAAGCATCACAAGGTAACTGTCACAAGGAATAAGTAAAAGAATAAGTATTATCAAATGAAGAAATTATCAACAGAATCATTTAATAAGTTCGCATTGCTAAATCTTCCACAAATGAGACCAGAAAGAACATTATCTTATATGAATTCCATAACAAGACAGCAACACTCTTTAACTGATAACCACTTTAGCCTAACCTCAAACTGACAGTTCTTCAACAGGAACATGAAAATGGATTTAAGATTTGTACTAAATATTTCTTGCAAATCTTTTACAATCAGGTTTTGATGGTGCAATGGACAGGTATTTTAATATAGAACTCAAACTCTTCAAAAGAAAATGTCTCTGCAAAAGCCTTGTTTACTGCACCAACTCAGTACATTATACATGTTTCATGCAAAGTATATTTCAAATCTAAATCCTACCAGGCAGTAGTCCATTCAGGAACCATTCCTAGGAAATACACAAACACATTACTCACAAAAATTTGTATGAAACCTGTGAGGAGAGGGAAAAATAATTTGTAATATTTCATGATAGATAAAGGTGGTGAGCTGGCAGAATTGCTAGCATACCAGGCTAAATGTTTAGCAGCATTTCATCTGTTTTAACAGTCTGAGTTCAGATTCTGCTGTAGTCGACTTTGCCTTTAATCTTTTTGGGGTTGATAAAATAAGTACCAGATGAACGGTGGGGTTGAATTAATCAACTTATACTCTGTGCCAAACTTGCTAGCCTTATGTCAAAATTTGAAACTAATATTATATGATGGATTTAAATCTATAATAAAATAGATGGGAAAAAAAGGGTTTTTGCATCAGAGAGAAGCACTTATAAATGGCTAATGTTTTTATGTATTATAGAATCGAAATAATTCAGCAATGCTTTGAGTACAAACCTGAAAAAAGTTGTAGTGAACCTTGGTGTAAAAATGAAACAGCACATGACTCTGAAAACAGACATAGAATAGAATATTTGACAATGGACCAGAGGACAAACTATATTCAGTAATAGCTATGCTCCTCAGATATAAAAATTTCTTTCAGAGAAGAAAAAAAATGTTCTATATAAAAGGACTTCTATAAAAATACCTAAAAGAGTTAACAAGTATATGGGTTATCACTTATACATTACACTCTACATTAAGATGAGCAACAGAACTAATGAACACAAGGATAGAAACTAAATACATTACTTGGCAATCTCTCAACCAGAGAAAAACAAAGAGTCACATAATGAGAATAACAAACATATATGCCAAGCATATTCTTAAATACACCACATACACACATTCACAAATACATGCTTGCACACACAGATACACACACAGAAAATATATATATTAAATTTACATACATACATACATACATGCATGCATGCATGCATACATACATACATACATACATACATATACATACACACTCAAAGATGTTCATCAACCAACCCAATATCTGCTTTGCCAGTAAATTAAATTTATACTCATAAACTACTATTGCAAAAACAAACACTGCAACAATAGCAACAACAACAACAGCAATAATGATTCCTTACATATGAACAGGGCAATAGATTAGGATAGAGGGATCAGGTGAGTATAATGACCCTGGTACATAACTGGTGCTTTAGGACAATGACAAGTCCAATGAGGGCTGAAAATCAAATAAGGCTGTACCACATTTTCTAATCCATGGAGAAATAGGTAAATTTGCCTGAGGTGGGTTTTCTTCTTTGATATATATATATATATATATATATAAATATATATATATATATATATATATATATATATATATATGTATGTATGTATGTATGTATGTATGTATGTATGTATGTATACAGCTATATGGTTAAAGTATGTTAGATAATGAGGTCAAACAAGGACAAAACATATCACCATACTTCTTAAGATCAGCTCCACACCCCACAGTAACACTTAAATTTCACACAACATACCCTAATATTCCTTCAAGTGAATATTTGCTAGAAATGCTAACGGATGCTTCGTTCATCTGGTCTCTCAATGCCGTAGGTCTGACTTTAGAACTGGACTTATTAGATATGTGAATTACAAATGAACACATTACACTTAGAACAAATTCGTTTATCCATCGTCTGTCACCTTTGATGCTAGCATGAGTTACATTGTCAGAGGACCATGTCTTGCACATAACTGTTTGTAAATACTTTTTCTGGGATAAATTTATAGTGATATCTGCTTTGTATGTATTATATATACAGTGTTTTAATCAGTATTTGCTTACTGGAAAAGTGATATTTATGAGCAAAGCTAGGGATCAAGCCTTCAACAACTTTAACAAGTTGATCTGATTTATTGTTCCATTATAGAGTATTTAAGCCTCGAACATAATCATTTGTCTACACACTTTTATCTTGTATAGATACCGTAGGAGTGGAATTATTTAAGGCTGTGCTGATAAATGTTTATATTTCTCATGAAATTAATTTATTTTAATGATATCCAATTTTCTTTTTGTACTCTTTCCTTATTTTAGCTATGTTGTTTATATAAATATCTAACAATTGTCAAAAGATTTCTAGCAAGACAGAGAAATCAAGGGATTCATTAAGAAAATCTTTGATAAGTTTGCACACAAAATAGACAATAAACAGGTACCTTGTGTCTACTAATATTGATGCCAGTATTTGGCATTTACATATTACACAAACTTGAATGAAGACAACAATCCTTAGATGTAATTGTTTCATTTCAACAAAGAAGTATATTGTTCTTGTGTAAAATGTTCTCTGTCTCATAACAGGAAAGTATGGTTCTTTTGTAATAGAATTTAATTCTAAAGATTTAATGGTAAATACCATTCTACTAATATCTTGAGCAGGCAATCGACCGATTAGTTGAATTGTGGTGTTTTACTAATACAAATGATGTAAAAGTGTTTTGATTCATGAGTAATATTATACTAAAAGGCTTGTATATATAAAGTAGAGAGCGACATACTAAAGGTGACCTCATCTTAATATCCAAATGGTAATGTAAAATTGCCTAAAAGAGGTATTGATTTTGTTAAGAATTCCATTAGCAAAATGTATATATAATTCTTGGATCAAATCACTATAAAGCGTTAACACCACAGTAGCATGCTATATTATTTATTAAAATTTGTTTCAGACAGAATACACTAGATGGTAATAAATAAAATGTGTTTACTTGAGAACAACAGTGAATAATATATGGAATTTTTATAAACATATTTCTGAGTCCATATCAAAGTGAAATTCAACACAGATTTTCTTTTTTTATATAACTATTCTTATTGTTTCACAAGTATATTTGACTTTATGACACACTGGGGATCAAATGAAAAAATATGCTGGTGTACTTCACATGGAAAGTTAAAAAAACATTATCAGTTAAAAATATAGAAAACTATTGCTTCTTTGTTTTATTTGGTCTATTACTCATACTTATATATGAAAAATATAACACAGATTTTTAAAAAATTATCAACATCAACACTTAACTTCTCTTTATCATGCTGGCATGGGTTGGACAGTTTGACCGGAACTGGCAAACTGAAGGGCTACACCAGGCTCTATTTGTCTATTTTAGCATGGTTTCTATGGCTGGATGCTCTTCTTAATTCCAGCCACTTTACAGAGTGTACTGGGTGCTTTTTACATGACACCAGTACAGGTGCTTTTTACATGGTTCCTAGCCAAGTGCTTTTCCATGTTGGAGAACTGATGATAGTCAGATGGGGCCAAATCAAGAGAATAGGGAAGATGATCAACCAGTTTAAAGCCACAATCATGCACAGCAGCCGTTGCAAACGAGGAGTTGTGTGCTGGAGCATTGTCCTCTTGAAACAAGACCATTTTCGTCAGTTTTCCTGGGCATTTGGCCTTGATAACCTTTTGTAACTGCCTCAGCAAGTTGGCATTGTACTCTCCATTGGTCATGTATCCCTTTTGAATAAGCACAATGGTTTTTGCTTCCACAAAACTGAGGTTGTCACCTTCCCTGAAGAGGAAATGACCTTAGCCTGCTTTGGAGCAGATGAGGAAGGGTGTTTCCCCAGCATGGATTGTCACTTTGTCTCTGGCTCAAAGGGATGAGCTCAAAACCCATCCCATTTAGGAAACATTCAAGAAATTTAGCTGGATCTACCTCAAGCAATGTGAAATTTTCTGGTGATGAGATCAGCCTGGTGCACTTTTGATCAGGTATCAGAAGACGCAGCATCCACCTAGCAGGTACATGTATGACGAAGTGTAAGTGTTTTAAGAGAAAAATTGTTTATAAGAGGCAATAGATATAGTGTTCCAGAGGGAAGATTGTACTAGTATGATCATGTGATGTGTGAAGATGAGGACAGCTGCACAAAGATGTGCTGATCACTAATTGTGGAGGGAATCTTTGCAAGAGTTAGAACCAAGACAATGTGGGACAAAGTCCCACATTGGGAAATGATCTCCAGATGTTTATTCCCACAGAGGTGATAACAAAAACTGAGATTTCTGATGACTTACTGTGCTTGAGAAGTATTGTAACGTAGTTACTTGTCGCCAATTATTGTAGTATCACCACTATTTATGACGATACTTGTTTACACTATAACTGTAGTGACAATGAAATATATAATGAAGCAGGGTAAGAACAACATAACATTACAATCCAACAAACTCTCCATGAACTATAGATGAACCAACAAACGATATGCTGACAAACTACCAAAATGACACCTTATGACTTCTTGTGATTAGCGCTTAATTTCTGTCTCTCATTCAGACTGCTACTATTTATAATCATTTTGGTCAAGTCTCTTCCCACAGGAAGTGACGTGGCTCTCACCACAACAAGAAGACATGTCAAGCTAAGCAAAATCTTGACAAGCCACCCCTCACATATACACAATCTGTCCTGTCAAATCTGGCCCACAACCTGTCTTCTTTATATACCCTCATCTCAAAACCTATGATTACAATCCCTTACATGCTGTGGGCCCCTCCACTCCTCCCACATGCATATCCACACACTCTACATGCCCTCACATATCTACCATACTCCCACTCCCTACCACTCCAATTTCTCTCCCTATATCATGCTACAGTCACCTCTTTCCCCATCTCTAAACATCTTGTTTCACACTCTTATGAAACACCCCACTATCCCCTCAGTTCCACTTATGCTCATGCTGTCTGGTACCTGTGGGTAGGTCCTGATGCATCTCTAACACCATCTATTTTTATTTCTCTCTCTCTCCCTCCCTCTATCTTTCTCTCTAACTTTATCTCTCCTTCTTCTCTTCTCTTTTCATATACGTATCTCTTCTATAGCAAGACACCTATCTCTGTCTCTTTGTTATACACTAACCTCTCACTTGGCACAAAGCCACTTCCTGTGGTTCCCCTCCCTCTACCAGTTGAGAGGTCTTTGTATCACAAGTTACTTGGTGACCTCACTGGTGTCAGTGTCATGTAAAAATCATCAGTGCTGGTTCCACATAAAATGTACCCAGTACATTCTGTAAAGTGGTTGGCATTAGAAAGGGCATTCAGCTATAGAAACCATGCCAAAGCAGACAATGGAGCATAGTGCAGCTCTCCAGTTTCCCTCACCTATCAGACCATCCAAGTCATGCGATATGCATATACATATACACATATATAGATTCGTATATATGTGTGTACATATGTATATATGAATGTTTGTGTATATTTTTTACTATTGGACATTAGAAAGGAATGTTTACATTAATGTGACAATTGGAAATCCATAGTTTGTCAACACTCTGCTGTCAGAATTAAAGTCACAAAAGCAGAGAATCACTGAATAGCATATTGTAGCTATTAACAATCCATATCCTTGTCTCAAAAGAATTATTTGGGATTGTGTTTTGTTTTATTTCTAAAATTTTGTTTTAATTTCAAAAGCAGGTTTTGGTAAATATTTTCCAGCTTGTTTATTTTTTAATGTAAATGTTTTTAATAAGTTTACTTTCTTCAAGTCATATTGCTTTCAAAAAGTAATGCTTTGAATGCAAATGTGCTTTTTCAGTTTACATTAAAGTATAAACCTGCAGTTCACATACAATGCATGTGATTAGTTCCATGGATTTTGAGGTGGGAAGGAGAGGTAGTAATGTTTTTATACATTTTGATTTTTGCTGTTTTGATTTTTAGAATTTTCTTCAATAAATAACAAGACCAATTACACTGTCAATAATTCTTATTCTCTGAGCATACACATATGTGGGTGTTTGTGCGTTTGTATGTGTGAGTGTGTGTGTATGTGTGCGCATGTGTGTATATGTGTGTGAGAGAGAGTGTGTAAGTGTGTGTATGTATGTGCATATGTGTTTGTGTGTTTGAGTGTGAAAACTGAGATCCTTTCTTGTCTTGTTTGAGCATTAAAGGAAAATGACCACCCAGTGTTTTTGGTCATTTACATGGCAAAACAATTGCACCAGCCAGTAATGTTGTTTTGACTGGATGTTGAGACAGATTTCAAAAGTTGCAGTTCTTATTGTTTATCGCCAGATCAGTTCTGACTTAGAAGACCTATGCTCAATATTTTTCCAGCCATGAATACCAGAGCCTGTTTACAAAAATAGTATATCTAGTCTTGGCACTCTATCGATTATGATGATAAGGGTTCCAGTTGATCTGATCAACGAAAGAGCCTGTTCATGAAATTAACATGCAAGTGGCTGAGTACTCCACAGATACATGTACCCTTAATGTTGTTCTCAAGGATATTCAGCATAACACAGAATGTAACAATGCTAGCCCTTTGAATTACAGGTGCAACTCATTTTTGCCAGCTGAGGTGACTGGAGCAACATGAAATAAAGTGTCTTGTTCAAAATACAATGCACCATCGGGAACTGAACTCACATCCTTACAATTGTGAACCAAATACCTAAACCACTAAGCCACACACATTTCACTAGATAGTATATCTAGGATTACATTATTCAATGAGTTTCTATTTATTCATTTATTTATCATGTGAATTTACAAAGTTTTGGCAAATATTTCTTGCATGACATTAAGGTGGTGAGCTGGCAGAATCATAAGCACACTGGGCAAGATGTTTCATGGCACTTCATCCACCTTTATGCTCTGAGTTCAAATTCTGCTGAGCTTGACTTTGCTTTTCATCCTTTTGGTGTCAACAAAATAAGTACCATTTGAGCACTGAGGTTGATGTAATCGACTTATCCCCTACCCTGAAATTTCTGGCCTTATGCCAAAATTTAATATCAATATTACTTGCATGACAGTTCACCAGATCAAAATCCCCTATTAAGTCATGAGAAGAATTAAGATGTTTTATACCCTTGAGAGGCTTCCAGTTTCATATTCCTATTCTCTTTGTTATATTTTTTTATTTGGTCATCTACAGTATCTCAGTGATATATAGCTTATCAAACAGTAAGTCACAACTCAGTGATGGAGCCTCTGTGTGGCCATTCAGTCTCCTAAAAAAAGCTACTGTTGTCTTAAAACAAGGAAAAATATTCTTACATTATGTAGTTAGACGTATACTGTGTGAAATAATGGCAGGATGGTCATAGTATAAAAGACTTTGATCATAGATCTGCTTCTGATCATAAAATGCCTTTGATCATCGGTCATAGTTGATCAGGACCAAGTCTGGCTTGATATCAGCAACAACCACAGCAATGATATCAAAACATGAAAAGTAAAACAGATGCCTGTGGGATTTCTAAACACAACAATTAAGTGAGAAATAACATAGAAAAATGCATCCAACTTTAATCAGTTTTTCACTCTTTCTTTCTCTCTCTGTCTTTCTCCCCCCTTCTCTCTTTCTCTCTCTCTCTCTCTATCTATCTATCTTTCTATCTATCTATCTATCTATCTGTCTATCTATCTATCTAGCTAGCTAGCTACCTGTCTGTCTGTCTGTCTATGTAATTATATATGTTTACGTCTGCGTATGTATGTGTATTTGTGTATGTATGTATGTTCTTTTATTTGTTTCAGTCACTTGACAGTGGCCATGTTGGAGCACCACCTTTAGTCGAACAAATCACCCCCAGGACTTATTCTTTGTAAACCTAGTACTTATTGCATCAGTCTCTTTTGCTGAACCACTAGGTTACAGGGATGTAAACACACCAACATCGGTTGTGAAGCCATTGTGGGGGGACAAACACAGACACACAAACATATACATACATACATACATACATACATACATACATACATATATACATATATATATATATATATGCATATATATATATATACATATATATATATATATATATATATATATGTATATGTATATATATATATATATATATATATATATATATATATATATATATATATATATATATATATATATATATATATATATATATATGTGTGTATATATATATGAGGACATGGGTAAGCTCGCAAGGAATGAAGCCAGTATGCTCCGCTTGATGCGTAATGTCAGTGTGCATACCCGACAGAGTGTAAGTATCTTGAGAGAAAAGCTGAACATAAGAAGCATCAGTTGTGGTGTTCAAGAGAGGCGATTGCGCTGGTATGGACATGTGGTGAGAATGGACGAGGATAGCTGCGTGAAAAAGTGCCACACGCTAACAGTTGAGGGAATCCGTGGAAGAGATAGGCCCAGGAAGACCTGGGCTGAGGTGGTGAGGCAAGACCTTCGAACATTGGGCCTCACCGAGGCGATGACTTCTGACCGAGACCTTTGGAAATGTGCTCCGCGTGAGAAGACCTGGCAAGCCAAGTGAGACCTAAATCCAAAGCCTCTGCCAGGGGTGTAGCCAGCCCACTCATGCGTACCTTTCCTACATTGGACACTATACTCCGCTTGCAAAGACTTGTTGAGGCAAGTGAAATCGAACTAAATTCGACGACTGGCACCCGTGCCAACGTCATCTCCTTCATTGGACACGAAACTCAGCTTGCGAAGACTTATTGGGGCAAGCAATTGGGGATAGCACCTGTGCCCAGCGTCGCCTTTCAGGCACTTGTGCCCATGACATGTGTAAGTATTTTCGAGCGAGATCGTTGCCAGTGCCCCTGTACTGGCTCTTGCGTGGGTGGCACATAAAATACACCATTTTGAGCGTGGCCGTTGCCAGTACCGTCTGACTGGCCTTCATGGGATTTTCGAGCGAGATCGTTGCCAGTGCCCCTGTACTGGCTCTTGTGTGGGTGGCACATAAAATACACCATTTTGAGCGTGGCCGTTGCCAGTACCGTCTGACTGGCCTTCATGGGATTTTCGAGCGAGATCGTTGCCAGTGCCCCTGGACTGGCTCCTGTGCAGGTGGCACATAAAATACACCATTTTGAGCATGGCCGTTGCCAGTACGTGCGGGTGACATGTAAAAGCACCCACTACACTCACTGAGTGGTTGGCGTTAGGAAGGGCATCCAGCTGTAGAAACTCTGCCAAATCAGATTGGAGCCTGGTGTTGCCATCCGGTTTCACCAGTCCTCAGTCAAATCTTCCAACCGATGCTAGCATGGAAAGCAGACGTTAAACGATGATGATGATGATGATATATGATGGGCTTCTTTCAGTTTCTGTCAACCAAATCCACTCACAAGGCTTTGGTTGGCCTGATGCTATAGTAGAAGACACTTTCCCAAGACACCATGCAGTGCGACTGAACCCGGAACCATGTCGTTGGTAAGCAAGCTACTTACCACACAGCCACTCCTGTGCCTATATTTTTAAAAATATGGAACACTTCACGAATTTGCATGTCATCCTTGTGCAGGGGCCATGCTAATATTCTCTGTATCATTCCAATTTTAGTTTATGTATTACCAAAGCAAAATGTATATATTATAAATATATGATATATATATACACATGTACACATACACAAATGTACATACATAAATATATATGCATCAATACACAGAGAAGCTAATACATTTGTTTGATGAGTATAATGAAGAGTGCTTGTAGAATGCCTGAATATATAAATGTAGTACAAAAATAGCCATATCTCTGTGAAGGGAGGCCCATGTAGGCATTTTCAGCAGCTAAAAGTAACATGGAACTGATTGTTCTTATTTTCATGACTGTTTTAAAATTCATCAGTATCCACTAGTGCCTCCACTCCATGGGATCTAGTTTCATTGTGGAATGAAATACATAATCATCATCATCATCATCATTATTATCATCATTATCATCATCATTTAATGTCTGTTTCCCATGCTGGATTGGGCTGGACAGTTTGACAGGAACTGGCAAGACTGGCATCCATCCCAGGCTCCATTGTCTGTTTGGCATGGTTTCTATGGCTGAATGCCCAATGCCAACCACTTTACTGAGTCTACTGAGTGCTTTTTACATGGCACCAGCCACATATGCTTTTAAAGATGTTTATCTATTCATGACTCATACTGTACTGGTGCTGTATTAATTATCATCAGATTGGCAATTGTGTACACTTTCACTCATCTATTCTCTTCCCTGTGTTAGTCATGCTGGAGCAATACCTTAAAAGCTTTTAGCCAAACATGTTGATGCACTTACTTATTTTCAAGTCTCGCACTTTTCTTTGCAATCTCCTTCTGTTACATAAATAAAAACATTGGCAGAGACAGACATGAAAGACAAACATGTGCACACACATACACACACACACACATGCACACACATGTGCATGCCCACATGCACACACAAGTGCATATGGATGCACACATACACACCAATAACCACAGGCTTCCATACAGTTTCCATCACTCTATTTTGCTCACAAGGTATTAAATAACTCATGGTGTGACAGAATACGTTCAAAATAGAGACCTCATGGCTGCAAATTCTGAACTAAACAGCCCAGATTTTAATTTATTATCCATTATTATTGCTTAGTCACATGGGAAGGAGAAGCATGCAGATCCTTAAGAATTGTGAAGAACTAACAAATGAAATCATAAGCTTTGATCTATTTCCAGACTGCCATAAAAATCTTTATGGAACATAATCACACTATGTCACAAAATGCATATATGGATATGTCTATATATCTATTCTATATATCATTTCTAATCTAAGACATACATTATTGATTGTCTGGTAATTAATAATTTTGGGGTTATACCAATTCTCATAGCAGTTTTAATTTGTGATCTTCTTGTAAAGACAATAATTAAGACACTTTTTATGGCTATGCCCCCACCCCCTCTCCCAATCCTAGGGGCAGTGTTCTATAGATGCTGGTACCATGTAAAATGCTCTCATGCTGGTGCCACATTAAAAGCACTCATGCCAGTAGCATGTAAAAAGCATCCAGTACAGTCTGTAAAATGGTTAGCATTAGGCAGAGTCAAAACAGGCAATTGGAGCCTGGTCAGCTCTCTGGCTGGTCAGCTCCTGTCAAACTGACCAACCCATACCAGCATGAAAAACATATCTTAAACGGTGATGATATTAGACAATGCCTCACCAAAGAGGTTAAATACAATTTGAAAATGACTGGGGTTATCACTATAACTTATAAAAATGAAGCACTTATTTTCCACAGCATATCTCTATTTCATATTCAATTTAAGAATCAGAGTGCTCTCCTTGGTTACTCTTCAAGACAAATTGTCCATCAACAATTTTATTATCATTACAGCTGTAAACCAATTGATTAAAAATTTCATTTGGCTCACTGCATTATTTATGTTAGCCTGTACTTTTGTTTTTTGAGGAAATGCCATCCTTGGAAAAATTTCCAACAGACCCAGTATTCATTGACATAAATCCATAGCCAGTAATAGTATTACTAAGCAAAAAAATATGACTGGAAGTAGTCAGCACACACTTTGTCAAAATCAGATGACTGATTCTTTGGCAAGTTATTTGTTTTTGTTGTTTAACAACACAATTCTGATTTAGCAGATCAGTAATCATATGTATTCCAATTGCAACTATACAATCGTTTTAGGAATACATAGGACTACATTATACAAAATTTGAATTCCTTCTTTTAGCCAGTAGTGTTCATAAAAATGAAATCTGACAACTATTTCAAACATGTCAATCATCCAAGTTCATAGAATGAGGCTAGAGTTATGAAATCTTGCATGCATTAATTTCAACCCTTCTTATTAATAACCTCATTGCTTCTTTTTAGATAAACTGACACCTGACTGTTCAAAGAAGAATTCAAATGTAACTCATATTAACATTATTTGGAAATGGACAAAATTTGGCATACCTGCAGAAAAAGGACTTAGCTCCCAAGAACATTCATGTTGACATGCTTGCTGACACTCCAGTTTTATCAGCAGTGCAAAAGTGGGCTACTAAATTTAGGAGGGGAAGGGGAAGTCTTGAAGATGACCCAATGTCTGGATGGTTTGAAACTGCTACCACTGAAAAAACATTCATTGTGTTCACCACATGGCGATGGATGTCAGGTGATTGACTGTAAATCAAATAGCCAATGCTATTAGCATATCCCATGAGAGAGTTGAGAATATTCTGCACCATGAACTTAGCATAATGAAGCTTTCTACTTGGTGAGTGCCACATCATGTGACACCTAATCAAAAGCACACAAGGTTGATCACATCGCTGAAAATCTGACATTGCTTGAAGCAGATCCAGCTGCTTTCCTCAAATGTTTCCTAAGCGAAGATGAGTGTTGGGTTCATCACTTTGATCCAGAGACAAAGAGACAATTTATGCAGTAGAAATACCCTTCCTCACCTGCTCCAAAGAAGGCCAAGGTTTTCATCAGCACAGAAGGTGACAGCCTCAGTTTTGGGGACGCAAAAGGTATTGTGCTTATTGACTATCTTCAAACAAAAGGGACACGCCATCAATGGAGAATACAATGCCAACTTGCTGAGACAGTTATGAAAGACTATCAAGACCAAATCCTCAGGAAAACTGATGAAAGGTGTCTTGTTTCATGGGGATAATGCTCCAGTACACAAGTCCTTACTTTTACTGATTGCAGTGTGTGACTGCAGCTTTGACCTGGTTGATCACCATTGTTATTCTCCTGATTTGGCCCCATCTGACAATCATCTGTTCCCCAACATGGAAAAACACAGTGATGATGACGTCATTTCTGCTGTTGACTGTTTTGACCAGCAAGATGAAAGCTTCTGCATCAAGGAGAATGAAGCACTGCAACACCAATGGTAGAAGTGTGTGGACTAAAAAGGGGACTATGTTGAAAAATGGTCATATTCCATGAGAGTATCTTGTTCAACTTATGAACTTTACAGCTGACCCTCTTGCGTTTCGCTTTTCTAACCCACATGGTTTAATAAAGTGCCGTACCTTTTATAACAAAAATTTGTTGTTTAACCTTAGACCAGCCTTGATCGAGTAGCAAATTTTGATCAAAACCTTTCTAACAATGACCATCATAATATTTTTATTAGATATTGTCTATCCCAGACTTTAGAATAAGTACACTGCATCTATGCTTGTTGCAACAAGTGAAAAAATTGGTGTCAGGAAGGACATCTGACCATAAAATATAGCATCTAACACATACCAGGGTGAAAAGCAAAAACGTTAATTCTAAGAAAAACAATAATGATGATGGTTGTGATGGTAATGATGATTATGATGACAACAACAATTGTGTACATTGCTTATACTATACAATGTGTCACTTTATACTATAAGATAGCAAAATGTGATTTGAGCAAGATGCAGCTACTTTTTCTAGCACTGAACGATCGCACAGCACCTCCACTGGCTCATTATAAAATACATTGTCATTGTTTGACCATAAATCAATCTTGATCAATTAGATTAGAGGCTTCATATAAAAACATTCCAGCGGTCACCATTTCTTTCTTTTTTCTTTTTACTATGTACTTTTCAGGATCAGATTATTTTATCTGTTCTTTTTGCAAATGATTAGTTTGTAATTTAAATGAAATTTGATGGTTATTTCTAGCAGATTGAGGATCCAGATAGTGGTTTGTTATACCAAAAGGGTTATGTACTAGTGTTGCTTATGTTTTCTAACTTAGATTTCCTAATTGATATATATTTAAGCTGATATTTAAAGTATGATAATGAACAAGTTAATAGAATACAAAATTAATAACTGAGAGATTATTTCATATCCTGCCACAGGTTTTTGTGGAAAGCAATCCATATTAATCATGAATAGATGAGTCCACTTAGATGTCAAGAGATACTAGTGTAAGAAGCAACTTCAGTAGAACTGTACTGATGGAAATGAATCATCAGTGATGTTCCTGGGATCAAGGGGAACTTCCAATCAAGTCTTTCCCCATCAGACTCCTTCACTCATTTGACCTACCTGGGTTTGATTGAATTCTAGCCTGCATTGCAGCAGCAACAAGCCTGTCCTCTTTTACTCAGGCCACCTAGTGGCTTTCTCTCAGGTTTATTGATGAATATATACTTCACTCTATTTTTGGCACTAGTGCAATCAGATATTTGCAGAGTGAGCATTCCATAAAATCCTGGCAGACCACTTGAAATAATTTGCAGCAAACTTGCCATTCTCTTATTCAGCACTGCTTCACCAACTCCTGTTTTACAGCCAGCTTTCTCTCTTCCATTTATTCTTCTCAAGGAACAATCCTTCACTACATTGTCACATGCCTGAAAGACTCTAGGAAGATGGTCATGTGTGGGTGAAGTGTGGTTTGTATAATGTATTCAAGAAAGTTAAAAAATATACAGAAACAATTTATCGAAAGGTGACCTGCCTTTGATAAATTTCATGAAAGCAAAGATTTCTGCACTGTCTATTTAACTAATTAGATTTGCTATGATAGTCACTATTACCATACATATACATTTACTGATAAAGTAAAACTTTAGGGAGATGGATTAATGTATATCTGCACACATGGAATAATGGATACACACATCCATTAAAACAATGCAGTTAATTATCAAAATGCTGTGAATAAACAAACATTAAAATACAATTATTTCAAATTAATTGTAAAACAGAACAGTTAATTTCAATTATATTAATTAATTTGTATTTTTACATCTATCAAAATATTCAGCCCAAAGTAACCTCCACAGTTGATAAATTAATTTTCTCTGTGTAAAGAAACCAATAACCATCATCCACAATCCAAACAGGAGGATTTTACAAAGTTGTTTGAAAGGCTAACTGTGGAAGTCAAATCGTCCTTAAATCACACACTACTGCTTTAAAATCACAAAAGACATATTTAGCTAATGTAAGAGGTCTTTATAAATATGCACATGTCTGAGAGTGCCTATCTGTGTATGTGCATGTGCATATGTATGTGTGTGTATATATATATATATATATATATATATATATATATATATATATATATATATATATATATATATATATATATATATATATACACACATATATATATACATATATATATATATATATATATATATATATATATATATATATATATATATATATATATATATATATATATATATACACACACATATATATATACATATATATATCATCATCATCATCATCATCATCGTTTAACGTCCGCTTTCCATGCTAGCATGGGTTGGACGATTTGACTGAGGACTGGTGAAACCGGATGGCAACACCAGACACACATATATATATATACATATATATATATATATATATATATATATACACACACACACACACACATAAACAGACACACACGCATGTGCACACATGCATGCACATACATACATACAAACACACACACACATGCACACACATATGTATGTATATCATTGTCAGCATTTACATGTTCTATGCTGGTATGGTTTAGGCCTTTTGACTAGATCCTATGGGCCTAAGGACTGCATTATGCTCCAATATCTGCTTTGGCATGGTTTCTACAGCCGGAGGCCCTACTTAATGCCAATAACTTTACAGTGTGTACTGGATGCTTTTTGTGTGTGTATCACCAGCACTAGTGCTGTTTGCAAGAACTATGAGCTCCCAGTGGGTGGGAGCTTGAAAGTGAGGATTAATAGTATGAGAGAAGGGATCAGAACCGATCAAGTTTTTTTTTTTTTTTTTTTTATGGAGGAGCTACATGACTCCTCATACTTCAGAAAAGCGTGTGAGAGTGACTGAGTGAAGCTGGAGAATGATGAAGTAACAATGGGGAAGAGGTGTCAGGGTAGACATTCAAGACAAGAGGTGGGCAAAAGTGATTGGGGCAGAGGGCACAGGCTTGAGGAGGGAGAATAGGAGATGAGTGACAATGTGGAGCAGCAGAATAGTAATGAGAAAACAGCTGACAGGAGAAGGACAAGAAAGGGATGCTGTTGGGTAACTTGCAAGAGTGAGTGGGGGAAGTAAAAGGCAAGTGTAGTGCATAAGAAGGGTGAGAGGCATATGATGGTGGAGGGAGGACAGCTAATTAGTAGCTTAGTGGGATCAGGTGTACAATGAAAGTATGGGTAGAGAGAACATTGTTAATGGATGAAAGGTTGATAATAAGTACGATGGTTCTGGGTTGTAAGCAAAGTGGTTTAAACGAAGAGTTGCATTTAGGAAAGTGATGGGTCATGAGTGTGTCTTGAGAAGGAAGGAAAGTCACACTGTGATTCTACTACATTTCCTGTGTATACATAGGTTACCTTGAGTGCAACATATGGAGTTTATACCTACTCTTTTTCTGCATGTCAAACAAAATCATTTCCCTGAAGATACCAGGGTCATTTCTTCTTTCCTACTTACTAAAATCTTTGTCTTTGCTAGGTTTACCTCAAGATATCTCACTTATATGTTTAGTTTCCACATCTATGAGAACTACAACATCAGTATATAGTTCCCATGGGCATCCAGTCTTAAAATCCTCTATGATGAATAAGAGAGGTAATAGTACTGAACCTTTATGACCTCCAAACTTCAAATTAATTTCATAACTTAAATCACTTTTACCCTGCACACATAAGTGAAGACAGGGTATTCTAATCACTCATCTTTGTCTGTTTGTCTGTGTGTTTGCAAGAATACTGTAAAACAGCTGAATGAATTTTCACCAAATTTGGCAGAAATACTTATTGGGTGAATGGCACAAAATGATGAAAACTTGGTTTGATTATCTTCAGACATACATAAATACATACATAGATGTGTGATTCTGTGTGTGTGTGTGTGTGTGTGTGTGTGTGTGTGTGTGTGTACGGTGATGGATTTGAGGGATTCGTTTATATACAAGTTGATTTCTTAATTTCACTATATAGGTATATATATATATATATATATATATATATATATATACCTATAATAGTGGTAAAAAAAAACTTCAAATCAAACTTACAAATTTCCCGATGAGCAAGTGATCTTATTATTTATATCCTACAACGAACTACAGTATTTTTGATTCACCTGCCATCATTGAAAGACACTGGAAACACTCAAATTCTATGCAATATTTCTATAAGCATTTCATTTTGTTCATTTTGTTCTTCAAAATCATGATTATTATTTGAATAATCATTTATTTACTCATATGCAAATTATATGTTGAACTTTCCAAAACAACCTTTGACTTTCTTTGTCAATTTGTATTTTAGCATTTCACTGTCAATCCATTGGAATAGAAAGTCTCTTTTGCTTTTGAACATACATAATTCTTCAATGAAAAATTGGAGAAGAATCTCCATTTTAAGTTATTTTTTCTGAATTTTAATTCCAGACCCCCTAAAATAACATTCAAATTTCTTTCCCAACTCGTATTTTAACATTTTTGTGAAAACCAATCGAAATATAAGTAGTTTCTTCAATGTGCATGGTTCTTCACTGCAACTGAAAAATAAAAACTATTTTTTCACTTGTACCATATTTCTTTTAACTTTGATCAGATTTTTGGATTGAAAAAAAAAAGAAAAATTTTAATTTATCTGCACACAAGGTATGCATCGCCTCTCCAATGCCTTTTTCCCATCACTCTAAATTTACTTATTGCATCTTCCTACATAACTTGTACATCCTTTGAAAGCCATTTGTCTACACCTAATTTCTTCAATGACCATCAAATTATTGGGTGTGATGCACTGTTAAATGCTTTCTCCAAATAAACAAAAGCCATGAATAATGGTTTAGTTTTAATTAGAAAAATTGCATCGTATGGGACATTTCTGGAGACAAAGCCAAACTGCATCTCATCTAGGTCTCCTCTATCATGGACTAATTGTGCTATGATTCTCTTCATGATCTCCATAACCTAATCTAGTAGATTGTTTCCTCTATAGTCCTGTCTTTCTAATACATCTTTCCTTTTGTAGAAATTTACAATGATATAGCTATGTCAGTCATTGGGTATGAAATCTTCATGTATGACTATTAGCTATTCAAGAAGTAATTGCATGTCCTCCCGCACCAGATATTTTAGGAATCTCTACAACTATCCTTGATGGACATGTGGCTTTCTCTCTTTTCCTGCCCTTGATTTCACTATCTACCATACTGTTGTTATCGTCAATTTCTGATACCTTGGTAGGGTCAGCAAGAAGCAGCTCCTCCTTTATCCCATGTATTCTCCCTGTTCAGCAGCATTTCATAATAGCAGTTCCATACCATATTTTTGTTTCCATAGTAATGGCCTTCATCATCCTAAATAGTCTTCTCACAAATGATATCTCAGTACTCACCCACACATTATCTCACTGGTTGTGTGATAAAAAGTGTTATAATGTGGGAATAAATAATGATTTTGTGCTCAGATAATGATTTCATTAATGAACAAAAAATATTGCAATAATTCTAAAATAAACTGCAAAATTGTAAACTGTAATTTCAGTCGTTTACGATGTAAATGAATAAGATAATACAAAAAAGTGCCCCAAGGTAAAAAAGAACTAATCTATAAAACGAGTCAATGTATAACAAATATAACCTAATAGAGTCAATAAGATGTCGCTCAGTTGGTTGAACAGGTGTAAGCTAAATGATAAAGAATATGGGAGTAGGAAAACACGTGATAGAATTGTGTCAAATGATTGGATAAACAAAAATAGACAATTAATAAACAATGTTTTGTGTCAAGACAACTGGAGTTATCTTATCTCTCCTTTTATTCAACGATGAACAGTTGGTATATGAATAAGTGTTATTTTGAGGGTTTACCTGCATGTGTTCTGCAGGTTTTCTGTTTTGACAGATTTTTAAAAATTTTGATGAAGTGGTTTCTGAGTTTGAATATCTTGAGTTTTCATATTTCCTTGATCTTGATTCATATATAGTGGTATTGATTGTTTTCTCTTCCATCTTAACTGGTTAATATGCTGCGTCAAGGTGAACGGTTCAACTAATACTTTATATATGATGTTACTTCTCTGCTTTATCACCAGACCATCTTGTCACTTGGGATGATATGGTCTAATATCAAATACGTATACTAGAATTTGTCTTTGAAACCTTATTTCTAGAGATGACTTATTCACAGGCAGAGCAGAATTTGGTATTATTCAGTAGTTCATTAAAAATAGTTGTAAATTTTCTTCTAACTTGCCACTCCCTTCAATTTGGATAATGAATGCTTAAGGGTATCCAGGGATCTCTCTGCTAATCCATTGGATTGAGGATGATATGGAACAGTTCTTAAACGATCCATGGCATTTTTCTTAGAAAATGTTGTGAATTCTAGGGAAGTGAATTATGGACCCTTATCCAACACTAAAACCAGAAGGTGACCAAAATATTTGAAAAAACTTGGTATAGCTTTTGTATTGTGAATGAAATTGTTGTTTGATACATAATGAAAACCTTTGACCATTTACATAATGCATTGACCATGATTAAAAAGTAGTTACCATTATGAGGTCCCACAAAATTTGTGTACTCTATACCATGGTATTTTCAGAACTGACCAAGGAATTCTTACCTGAACAGATAATTTTGAGTCTTTTGCACATTTTGAACATGCTTGCACAAGAGACTCAATATCTTTTGCCAAGTCCTGGCCAATAAATGTTATGTCTTGCTAAAGCCTTCATTCTTGAAGTTCTTGGATGGTGTTGCATGAAATTGGTTGAATAGCAACTTTTTAAGACTGTTTAAAATAACATGATTAGCAATCATTAAACAGTCATCAACAACTGAAAGATGTTTCAAATAGAATAGTTACATATCTTCATTGCAGATTTTTTCTGTGTCGCTATACCTACGATATTTAATAACTTCTTGTAGAACAAGTTCATTTCAAGTTTCTTGTTTCACCAGCTCTAAAGTAGCAGGTAAAAATTTGATTAAATCCATTAGCACTTGGTGGATCTCAGCTTCAATTTGTATGAGCCATTGCAATGTTTTCAGTCATTGCTGAATTTCCAGATTTTGAACCAAATATTTTCAAGAGTGGTTTATGGTCAGTATGAAGAGCAAATGTTTTACCCTGTATCATGCAATGAAGTTTTTTCACTGCATAAACAAGTGCCAATACTTTCTTTTTTCTAATTGTAAATATTTCTTTTCAACTTTTGGTAGACTTTTAGAAGCATGCATAACTGGCTTATATAACCCATTAACCATTTTATGCAAGAGCACTGCTCCAATTCTGTAATCTGATGCATCTGCAGCAATGATAAGCTCTTTTGCTAGGATCAAAATGTGTCGATATCAGATTGGAAGAAAGTATTTCTTTGAATTTCTTGAATGATTCTTGACATTGTGGAGACCAGTCCCATTTTAGATTGCTAACAAATAATGAGTTTAGTGAACTTCTTATTTGATGCATGTTAAGCATAAATGAGCATAAATGTGATAACTAACCATTTGTAAAAAAAAATGTGGCTTAGCTATGTCAGTGCTTGATAATTGCTGTTTTTTTAAGAATGTTCAATACACCAAAGAACTGTAACAGGCATTTATATAGCATCTTATTTAGAAAAATAATTATCATGCAGTAATTATGCAAATTACTACAGGATTTAGAGAAGATGCTTACAAAACTTCATTACCAAAATGATGAGGACGACAATGACAATGGTGATGACAATGCTTGTGACTATTGCTTAAAAGATAAGCCATTATAATGTGATAACTTTGATAGAGACACTGTTTTCTTAACACCTAGATCACAGCCTTTAAGTTACATTAGGGAAGAAACATATTTTGCCAGTTCTGCATAACAGATGCGATGTTAAAACATCTAAAAAACAATGCTGCAGTAACAAAAAAAACCCTACTACTTTCTCTAGTGATTTCTATGAAATAACAAAACTTTCAGAAATTAACCCCGTATTAACTTACGAATAAAACCCATAAACACCTTAAACTTTAAGCAATTCATTTTATTCCCTTTAGAATATTCTCACCCTCGTAAAAAAAAAAAAAAAGAAATCACAGAAAAATTAAAGGCATATTCAGAATGACCAAAATAAAATATAAAAATTGTCATGCCTTCTAGCTAACTAGCCAGTATATTCATATTCTTTCTTTTGGCTTACTGACCTTTGTATCATTAAAAAATATTGTCTTCTTCCCCTTAATTAGATAACAATAATAATGCATGGGAGTTGCTCACTGCATTAACATCTTATTTATTTTCTTCTTCATTTCAACACATATATCTCTAATTAGTGACATAATTCAGAAATATTTTACATGAATTGGCTTTCTCTGGAGGCTTTCAAAAGAGCCATTAAGCTGTCTCTCCTTTGAAAGGAGGAAAATTCCAATTACAGCAAGTATATGAAGAAGAAAATTCATGACAATATATATATATATATATATATATATATATATATATATAAATATAAATATATATATATATATATATGTGTGTGTGTGTGTGTGTATGTGTGTGTGTGTGTGTGTGTGCGTGTGTGTATATCTATATATGCATATATGTATGTATATGCATTGCCTACATATACATATATGTGTGTATGTGTATGTGTGTGTATTTGATATATATATAAAATATATCATATATTGAAGAGTACTGGAAAATGTTCTAAGATCACAGAGAGAGAAAAAATGATATCTATATGTTAGTAAGTGCAATTAATGATATGAAATCAGGGAAAGCTGGTGGACCATTAGAAATAGTCATTGAGATGGTGAAATATCCTGTGAAGGAGTATACATGCATGCTATTTCATAGTCAATCAGGTAGTACAGGGAGGCATTTTAACCAATGACTGGCATAGCATAGCATTAAACTAATGAACTAGGTTGTGAAAGTAAGAGTTATAGCACAGCTTGATTAGGAAAATTTATAGCTTATATCCGATGCAGTTTGAACTTGTGCCAATATAGGCAAGCAGTGAGGCTCTCTTCCTCGTGAGACAAATACAGAAGAAAATTATGACCAAGTGAAGCATTATATATTTGTCATTTGTTAATGTGAAGATGTAAAGAAATGGCTTATTAGAATTGTGGGAACCATGAACAAATAAGCCATCAACAAGTCAAAAGTTGCTAAAGTGTTTGTGAAAAATTTAGCATAAAGATAGGGTATCTATCAGAGCTTGCTTTACAGGTTTCATTTTATAGTTTTCCAGTTTATTACAAGGGAGCTTGAAAACAGAACATCTGTATGCTAAAGGCTTAGCTCCATGTAAAATAGGAAGATCTGGTGATGAAATTCCAATCATGGGAGCAATAATTTGAATTGAAGCACCTCAAAATCAGAATAGTTTTCAACTAGAAATATACTGACATTATAGAAGTAACCAGTGCTTGATATGCAAAAAAAAAAAAAAAAAAAAAAATCAGCAGGTAAGAATTCAACACTGTGCACACAATGTGAATTGTATGTGCACATGTAGTGTAGTGGTATCACAGGTAATCTGACAAAAAAGAAAAAAAATTGACATTAAAGGAAAAACAATCTGTTTTTTCTGGAGATAAGAGAAGACCTACAGGTATATATTTCTGCCTCAGTAGACAACATCAATACATTAGCTGTCCAACCTTGATTCTAAATATACATGTGTGTGTGTGTGTGTGCATGTATGTGCATGTGCGTGAGTGTATGCACGCGTGTGTGTATCATTTTGTGATTGTATGTGTCTTACTCTTAAATAAAAGTAAAATTTATGAAGCACAGTCAACAGGTAGACATACAGGACATGACACAAACAAGATCAGCAGCTGCTAACTCAAGGTCAAGGCAATTCCAGCACATTAAACAACCAAGTTTCACACTTGCCCCAAGATAGGACAACAAGTACACAAAACTACATGAAAGAATAACTTTTCAAGTGAAGATGAACTTATGAAGGATATTAAACAGGGAGATGCCTTGACAAGAAGAAGACGAAGAAGAAAAATAGTAAAGTAGATATCTGGACGTTAGCCTTCAATGAAAGAGAGAGACAGGATGGATAACAAAGTGACCTGCAGCAGGTCAAAAGTCAAAAGCAGAATGAAGCAGGCCAGGCAGTGGAATACAGTGTGTACCAAAAGTCACTGATGGGTTTCAATTCTTAATAACTTCCTTAACTTTGCAAATAAATGCATGAAATTTTGATACAATATAAAGAACATGATGACAATTAATATGCACAAGTCAAATTTTGCAACACTACTACATCACATATGACAAATGACATTGCTTAAATGGTAGCTACTTTCGGCTTTGCATGCCCATGCTCTTTCCAAAATTTGCACCATAACACTCTCAAGAGTTTCAGATCCCATTTCTCTGATTTCTCTATTGACTTTTTCCTACAGTTGTACCAAGATCTCCAGTTTGTTGCCATAAATCCTCTCTTTCAGGTATCCCCACAAGAAAAACTCTGGTGAACATGAAGTCCAGTTGACATTGCCATAGCGGGAGATTATTCTCTCTCCAAAGCACTGCCATAGCAACAGCATTGTTTCTCTTGTGCTATAAGCAGTTGCCCCATCTTGCTGGAACCATGTGTGAGGTCTACTTTGAATGGCTTGGTGCAAAAAGGTCTCGATCGTGGATACTTGAAAGAGAGGGTTTATGTCAACAAACTGGAGATACTGGTGCAACTGAAGGAGAACATTAATTGAGAAATCAAAGAAGTGGTGTCTGAAGCTCTTGAGGGTGTTATGGTGCAAGTTTTGGAAAGAGCACGGGTGCCATTTAAGCGATGTCATTTTTTATATATGATGTAGAGGTGTTGCAAAATTAGACTCATGCATATTGATTTTTATTATGTCCTTTATATTTGCTGTGGCAGACGTCCCCAGGCGAGAAATGGGCTGGTCCACTACTAATAAATAGTGGGCTGACACAGTCAGTAGAGTCAGTCAGCAAAGGTATGCCATTCAGACCAGTCCTATAGAGACAACAAAATACGGCGTCATCATGGGACATATCAGTGGTGACGAGGGTTCAGACAATATCGCCACTGGGACATTGTGTCAAATTTCATACATTTATTTGTAAAGTTAGGGAAGTTATAAAAAACTGAAACCCATCAGTAACTTTTGGGACACCTTGTATAATTATGAGAAGATATACAAGTATTGTGGGAAGATTAAAATCAAGCAGATAAGGAGATAAAGAGAGAGAGAGAACTTGACAGAGCAAAAAACAGGTGAAGGAAAGAAGGGAGTGAGAGAGAAAAGCAATTAGGCAGAGGTGGTTGCTGAAAAATGATATAAACGTAAATTAAAAATATTTTGAGTGACATTACTATCAAATAGAAGAAAAGTTAATAAACCATAAACAACAAATAAAACAATAGGAAAAGATACAAACAAAGATACTATACTCTTTCATCAGCTGCTGAGTTAGGTTCATAACAACAAGAATTGCACACTTGCCCCCAGTGTGCCTGAGTTTGAGCGTCAAGTCAGGATTACAAAAAGTACACAAAATTGAAAGAAAAATTAACTCTTAAGGCTGCAATGAATGTAACACAATGATATTGCAGAGGATATTGAGCAGTGATGTCTCTTACTGTTCTTTCAAACTAAATTCATCAAAATTCTTTTGTTATATATTTTTCTCTTCTGTTTCTAGATTGTAAAGTAAAACCAAATTATTGTTTAGTGTGTATATACTTAATACAGGATAGGTATTAATTGTCTGTGCAGCACTAATGGTGTAGTAGTACTTATAGTTAGTGCATGCTGATCCTCTCTGCTTTCAGATCCTGTATCCAGATAACCATCTTCATAAATTTTCTTTGATATGTAAACTTTCTACCCAATCTCTCACACCAAGAATCTAGCACTGTCTCCTCATGGTTACACATGGTAGCTGAGTACTTTGTGATCCCATTCTAAAGTATAATGCATCTCAGAGCAGGCAGGCCTTCATGTATATGGGCATGCACTGGCATCACTCAGCTGTTGTTTTATTTATGGACAAGACACAGATGTGACTAGTCCATTAATGGAAACTCATTTGGGAGAAAATCACTCTAATCAAAAGCCATAAATGCTGTTCCCGCCTTGCTCTATATGTCATATGAAGGTTCTCTGTATAAAAACTGGATAAGGGCCTATGTCTAAAAGGACAGGAGCAGCAATATGAGGAGCATTGCAAAGACTAACAATGGAGAAACCAACTACTGAAAATATCTAATGAGAATCTTTGTGGCAGACTGAGATGCTTGGAAGCACCACTGGGAAACATGTCTGCTGATGATCTAAATCAGGGGTTCACAACTCTTTTTATCTATGGACCCCTTTGATTATTATTTTATTCTGGTGAATCTCCAAAGCCATTTGATGCTTAGAAACTAGTTTTATAGAAACTTCCTTCAGAATTCCTATTTTGTTTTTCCTATTTTGTTGTGTAGGTTGAACTATGTAAAATGTTAGAGAAAGAAACCCAGCTGTTTCTTGTAATACTTACCAAGACATATATCTAATGCAAAATGCTTTCAGGGGCCCTAAAAATATTTTTATGGATCTCTAACTTACTATTTTATTGTGTGAACCCACCAAGAATATTATATGGATCCTCAGTGGTCATATGTACCCTAGTTGAGAACCACTGATCTAAATAGGGACTGACACCTTTTGATGTCATAAAGGCACTGAATGGAATGGTGATAATGATTCGACAGTCTAGTGATGAGGTTATGTAGTGATATTAGGTAACTCTTTTACTGGCTTCTGGAATTCAATAAAAAAAAGTTAAAAATCACTGCTTCACAAGGTTCCTTGACCTGCTAGAAAAAGGAGCTATTTCTCCTCAAATAAAGAGAATTATATTAAATAATGTAACACTTGATATTTTTTCTGAAGTATGCAAATGGGATGAATGTAGTTGTAATGCCTTTGAATGTAAGTCTGATCAATCAGAGCCAGTGTGGAGCTGATTGACATCAAGAGCATTTAAGAATATCATCTCATGGTAAACACAACATAAAACAAAGTTAAATATCTTCAAATAGTAATTATTTTCGATGTTGTCTTTAAATTAATATGTTTAACAATATTGATGCTGTTCTTTTTTATCCAACAATCAATGTCATGTGTAATACAGTCTGACATTATATAGATGTTGTTCTCTTTGTTCCACAATCTATGGCATGTATAATATAGCAATAAAACAAAGCAATTTGAAAGACAACTACAATAGCAAATTTAGTTAGAATTTTATTTTGCTTTTTGTTTTTGTTTTTGTTTTTCTTTTCAGCTAAAACATTACCATTTCAAGTTTGTTTCTATGAAACCTTATCTCCCTAATTTCAAACATAGAATATTTAAATTGCATACAAAATATTTGCTATATATTTATTTCGTTATTTTTTTTTTTAAGTCACTATGATTTTAGATAATAGTCTTAGTGAAGCCTGACAAAGAAAATACCTAATTTTCACTCAACAATTTTTTTAGTTTGTATTGTTAATTAAATTTTTCTCTCATCTTTATGACACCCGAAAGCTAATGTTTCATTTTCTTTGGACAAACATATTATTATTACCTATTTATTATTCAGCATTTACTTGGGATAAATACACATGTATACAGACAAAACACACACACATGCACACACAAGCACACACACACACACACACACACACACACACACACACACACACACACACACACACACACACACACACACACATACCATAGGTGCAGGCATAGTTGTGTGGTGGTTATGAATTTTGCATAGCAACCATGTGCTTTCAGTTTCCATTTCACTATATGGTAGTTTTGCAAGTGTCTCCTACCATTGCTTTAGCCTGTCGAATACCATGTGATTGAAATAAAGGTTAATGTAACTTGTACAGCTCAATGCATGTGTGTGCATACATGCATGCGTGCACATACATGTGTGAGTGTGTGCATCTGTGTGCATGTGTATGTGAGCATATGTATGTCCCTGCATGCATGTGTGTGCATGTGTATGTGTGTATGTGTGGGCATGCATGCATGTGTATATGCAAGAGTTTGTCTTCCACATATTTCCAAACTGGTACTGTTTGAGCAACAATATCTTTGGCCCCTACTTCATTAGTTTTTTGTGGAGAGCAGTAAGAAAAATACCTTATTTGAAAACAAGTAGAGGTTGGTGACAAGACTGAATCTAGTTGTATAATTCTGTTTCAATAACTCTTGTCCATTCCATGGAAAAATTGGACATAAATGCAATCATGATGGCAATGAGGCATACAATATAAATACACATTCATACCTCTGATTGAATACAAACAAATACCTGTACAAAACCACGCACGCACGCGCGCACACACACACACACACACACACACACACACACACACACACACACACACACACACACACAAACACGCACATACACACACACACACATAATATGAGGTGAGGAATTTTGTGTTGCTGTGTCTGGGAATGAAGAGGGTATAGCTTTGTTAATCTATACACAAACAGACTAGTGGAGACGAGAATACATTTACCAAAGGTTTATTACTTTAGGTACAATAGAGTTTAAGCCGTCAGTTATTTTTGTATAGTTCAGCCAGATTCGTCCCACACTCGCTGCTAACCTTCTTCTGTCTTCATTCTTCTCCCAGTTCTTTTTCTTTCCTGCTGACCAACTTCTTAGCTAGCCCACAGTGAAGTATCTGTTTACAGTTCATCTGTCACAAATCCTTCTCTACATAGCTCCCCTCCAGAGCTGTAGACTGTCATTGGAAATGGGATGGTGTCTTAATTGTCCTGCCCCTGCATGTGGTTACTCAATTCTTTGGTGACTTTTCCTTGTCAAGGATTGGTGTGATCTGTCTAGGATGGCCCCTGTTTGGTGGTTGGACCACTTGGAAGGAGCTGTCAATATTGAGATGGGCCAGTTTCAATCTATTGATGGAGACTGTGTCTTGTCGTCCACTAATTAGGAGTTGGAATGTTTTATCTCCAGGATATATGACTTGATATGGACCATTGTAGGGTGACTGGAGGGGTCTTCGGCATGTGTCACATCAAACAAACGCAAAGTTAGCCATGCGGAGTTCATTTGGTATGGATGATTTGGGTTTACCGTGTGTCAACATGGGAACAGGGTGCAACTGGCCCATGCTGTCTCTCAGTTGAGTGAGGTACCTTTTGGCATCCAGTTCTGAATTCATATTCAGAAGGAATTCTCCTGGCACTATAAGGGGAGCACCATACATCATTTCCATGGAGGAAGCATTGAGATTTTCTTTTGGAGCAGTGCAAATTCCCAGCATTACCCATGGGAGTTGGTCAATCCAATTTGGCCCGTTAAGTCTGGTTGTCAGTGATTCCTTCAGGCGACTGTGAAATCTCTCTTCTAATCTGTTGGCCTGTAGGTGGTAGGTTATTGTGCAGTTCATTGTGATTCCGCAAAGGTCACACATGTCATTCCACAGCTTTGAGGTGAACTGTGGACCCCGATCTGATAAGATGCTATGTGGGACACCAAAACGGGTGACCCAGTTTGCGATGAAAGCTCAGCTGACTTCTTGTCTTTCTGTGCAGAGGGATAGGCCAACAGGTGTAACGGTCCACCAAAGTCAGTAGATACAAGCAACCCCGTGAAGATGGTAGGGGGCTGACAAGGTCAATGTTGACATGGCTGAATCAGGCCTGAGGTGGTTCATAGTTGCCAAGGGGTGCTTTGGTGTATTGATGAACCTTAGCTTGTTGACAGAGGATGCAGGACCTGGTCTAGTCCCCAATTTGCTTGGCCATACCGTGCCAGATAAATTTGCTTGACAACGGCCACAGTGTGACTTTAGTACTTGGGTGGGAGAGTCCTTGAACGACGTTGAAAACTTTCTTGTGTCAGGCTGATAGGACGATTGGTTGTGGCTTGCCAGTGGATACATCACCCAGTAGCGTTGTGCCATTAGAGCCAAAGTGTTCATCCTTCAAAGAAAGTGATGTGATCGCAGTGTGGTAGGCCCGGATCTCATCATCTGTCTGTTGAGTTACAGTCATTGCTTCATAATCCAGGTCTTCCATTATTGGTGCTAGGTAGGTGTGAGAGCAGGTAGGAGCATGAGAGAGTGCATCAGCAACTGGGTTGCCTTTGCCGGATATGTGTTGGATGTCTGTGGTGTACTCAGAAATTGCTGAAAGCTGTCATTGTTGGCATGCAGACCAGGGCTCCAAGAGCTTGCTCATAGCAAATGTGAGTGGCTTGTGATCTGTGAAAACTGTAAACATGTGGCCTTCAAGGAAATACCAAAAGTGGCAGACACCTAGATGGACAGCCAGTAGCTCCCTGTCGAAAACATGGTATTTCTATTCAGGAGGCTCATAGTTGTTGGCTGAAGAAGGCGAACAGTCACCACTGAGTGTTGATGTATTGTTCCAAAACACCTCCAATAGCTGTGTCAGATGCATCAACTGTGAGTGCAGTCTGAGCTAACATGTGAGGATGAGGCTACCACAGTTCTGGTCTAAGAGGGCTGAGCTGTTGTTTGCGCAGGCAGAAGTTCAATTCGATATAAACAACATAACGACCAAACAAAGTACTCTCATGTTGTGGTGGCACGAAACGAAGACACGGCAACGAGGGTGCTGGACATTTTAACCCATCCCCCACCAGCAGAAAAATATGCTATATTAAAAGACAGGTGAAGTGGGATAGTACAATGACTTCAGCCTTCAAATAGGTGACCTATACCCAATGCCTCCATATTGTTGAACTCGGCCTTTGTGATTGCAAGTTTATCTAGTGATAGACGTGTGCAGCTGTGCACTGGGGAGGGGAGGAGCGGTGGTGAAGACAAGAATGCATTTACCAAAGGTTTATTACTTTAGGTACAATAGGACTTAAACCGTCATTTATTTTTTGTATAGTTCACTCAGATTCGTCCCACACTCGCTGCTGACATTCTTCTGTTTTCATTCTTCTCCCAGAAGTCCTTTTTCTTTCCTGCTGACCAACTTCCTTGCTAGTCCACAGCGAAGTATCTGTCCACAGTTTGTCTGTCACGAATCCTTCCCTACAAGGGAGTGATTCCAGTTCTACAATAATATTTACACAGTATTCACGTATGGATTACTTTCCCTCTTGTTTGTAAACCCTAAGGTGCATACACATACACACATACACACACAACCAAATATGTATTCCTCCTCTGCCTCCTCCTCATCATCATCATCATCAGAAGCAGCAGCAGCATCACCATCATCCCCAGCACCACCACCACCACCACCACCACCACCATTATCATCATCATAAATCATCTTAATCATCCTCATTATCATGATCATGATCATCATCATCATCATCATCACTATGATGCTTGATCCTCCAATTCAGTGTCTTACTCAACATCTTAGTAACATTAAGATCAACTTTCACCACATCTTCCTGTGTCTTCTGCATTCACAACTTTCTTCCATTTGGATCTCTTGGCAATTTTTTAACCAACTGTCATTGTTCATATATATTTATCCATACTCTGCAGTTTATTTTTTTCTCTCTTGCACAATTCATCTGGTTCCTCTTTACAGCCAGTTTTTCTTTCAACACATTGTGCTCTATCATTCATGTACACTAACACTATACATTAAGATAAGGATATATTTTATTTCCTTCCAGCATTCGTATATCTTCTGCATTTAATGCTTATGTTTCTCTACTATACAACATTACACTTCTTACACAAACATCATACAACTTACCCTTCATTTGGAGAAAGAAGATTTTGTTGCCAGGTGGGATTTTATCTCCCTGAAATTTTTCTCTCGTGATCTTATTTAAGGCTACTAATTTGAAACGCACTCTTTTACTTTTAATTAGACCAATGAGACAAGAGAAGCTATCAAGTGCCTCTATGGAGCTTTTTATGCAGTTCAAAGAATTTCTTTAATGCATTCTCTTACTGATAACTGCACTCGTTCATCTGCCACACATGAAGTCTTTCCTTTCTGTCATATTACTTCTAATCCCACTACACCACTTGTACTCCTATAGTTTATACTGAGAACACTTTCTACTTTCCTGCATATACAACATGGTTACTTTCAAGATGGCAGTAGAGTCCTATCTGCTTTGTTGCTACCACTTTGTCTTTATTATGTTTATTTTGAGGCCTCTCAACTCCAAGTTCTGTGTCTATGCTTGGAATTTCCCCTCAAAATCTTTAACAGATTTAAGTATGTGAACTAGGTCATCAATGTAAAGGAGAACTCACTAACAGCTAGCTTCAAACTCCTTTACTCCAAAATTATTATTTGGAAAACTATAATAAACAGAAAGGAACTAAAAGCTGAGCCCTGATAGACACCTATTTGCACACAAAAACACAATGTCCAGTCTCACTGTGTTGATGACATCTGTGATATATTTGTTCATAGCTGATACAGCCCTCATTTGCCATTTCTCATAAATTAGTTTTCTTTAAAAACTATCAGAGTGAGGTACCCTCTTAAAAGCCTTCTCAACATTGAAAAATACATGACAGTCTACTTTTAGCTAAGAATATCTCTCAAAGTTGTTTTATTCAGAAAGGGGTATCAGTAGTACCTGTTCAAGCCTAAATCTGAACTGCATTTCGTCTCATCTAAATTTCTCTCAATCCTTTGTGCTCTCACTCAATGGTTCTCAACCAAGGTTCATGTAAGATTTTGTTGTTAAAATTTATGTGCTATAATTGCTTATATTTCTACAATGTACAAAACATTTTAAATTTCTTATACAACTCCTAATAATATTTAATTATAAAAATACAGAAGAATGCTTTTTATATACATTGAATGGCTATAGAAGTCTATTTGAGTAAAACAGGAAAGAAAGGGGTCCATAGGGAAAAATTGGTTGCGAATCATTTTTCTAACTTGCTATTATTTTTATAATTGGTTCCACTATTTCAAAGCATCTTCAGTTGCTTCTTTATGAAGCATTTCTTTACTTTAGAGACATTTGATGAAAATACTACTATGCCAGTCATTCAGTATGGCATCTCTGTTTACCACTTGATTGACTTTGTCTGAGACTAGTATTTTGCCAGATATTTCAACCTCTAAGTAATTATTCCAGATGCTTATGGAAAATATGTTTTTAAATTCTGTCTTTTTGAAGCAGAGATATTTAAAGAACAATATGTTGAGACTCTGAACAGAAGAGTGGAAAAAAATTTAATCCTTAGGAGTAAATTTCTAGCATTTTTGTATATTATACCAGTTTGCCAGATGAAAGAGAGCTATTTGTTTTTTGAATATTTTAGTTTTATATAAGGTGGTGAGCTGGCAGAAATGTTAGCACACTAGGGGAAATGTTTAGCAGTATTTTGTCTGTCTTTACGTTCTGACCTCAAATTCCGCCAAGGTCGACTTTGCATTTCATCCTTTCAGGGTTGATAAATTAATTACCAGTTGCATACTGAGGTTGATCTTATTGACTGGCCCCTTCCCCACAAATTTAGGGCCTTGTGCCTAAAGCAGAAAAGAAAATTGTAGCTTTATATAAAACAGCAACAATACTAACACTCTTCAAAATATTTTAGTCAATATTCAAGGAAGATGTTTCTTTACCATGTTTTTGATTAAATATTTTTTCCATCAGCTACCCTTTCTAGAAAGAAAAAAATCTGTACTTGAAGGAACAAGTATTTAGATTAGATTTTCTTCTTAAACCTAACTTGAAATATGTAGCCAATGAAATTCAGGCCAAGATATTATTCTGGCAATCTAATAAATGGGGCTCTCTCATGTTGTCTTTAATCTGCTAGAAATAGCAGCCAAATCTTCTTCAAATTATACTTTACCATTAAAAAAAAAAAAGAAATATCACACTTGACAATGTATTCCAAAAATGGTGGATGGTCATGTCTAGAAAACCTTTGATCACAGGTTAAATTGATTATGGTTGACTTGGGGTTAAATAGCAACAACAACAATAAAATTTACAGAATTTTGCAATTTAATTCCTAAACTTCACCAAAATTATGTTGTATAAACAGTAAATTTGTGTTACTCTTTTCCTGATTAAATGTCTATTGAATTAAGCTACCTATAGATTTTTATTATTTTTTTTTAATAATTAATAGTTTGGAAGGATTTAATAAAATGAATAGCCATTTTATAATTAAGGTAGTATTTTGAATAATTTTTTTTTAAATGTTGTTCATGTAAGGCTTTAATTTAAGTATGAACTCTTTAAGATAGGAAGCTTTTGTATCACAGAAGAGGCACCCTTAGGCAAGTTGGTAACAAAAGGTTTAAATAAATGTAAAGTAAAAGTTTGCTTATGTACATCAAAATCTACGCCACTATGTACCAAAGTTTTCATTTTCATTAATTGACTTTTAAGTTTGCAGTGAGAACAAGCATAAGAGTAATGAAAAATTAAATTGTGTGTATATGTATGAATGATTGAAAACATTTAGTGTAATTAGTGGCAGCTTAAATGCAGAAATTATATTGGTTAAAATTCGTTTGAGACAGAGAGTGTTAAAATATACAGAGCAAAACAGTGACATTCTTTCGAAAAAAGCATTTGATTACATGTTGCATTTGACATTTCTAAAGTGAAACGAACAATATTCTGTCAGAAATGAAAGAGACAGATAACAGTTAATTTTTTGGAATATGAGACCATGTACTAGCATTTAAAAAGTTTTGTTACAGAATATCAACTCTTGAGATAAAGTTAAGCTCTTCTTAGTTTTAGCTTTTCTCAAACTTCACCAGTGAGAAAGATTTGCAAAAGAGCAAAAGCCCAGCTAGATGTAGTTCAGTTAATAAAGGGAAAATGGTGTGTATTTTACTGCATCATGATACCAAATTTAAGTTTCCCCATGCATGACTGTGTAGTAAATAAGTTTACTTTACAACCATGTGGTTTTAAGATCCATTCTACTATATCTTGAGCCTGTATCTTCTGACATAATCCTAATGATCACTACTTTGCAAGTATAATTTGATAGAAACTCTATTTGACATTTATTATATACTGAATTACATACACTTTGTTGTAAGAAAGATGTAGTGAACCGATAATTGGCCCATTGGACATTATTGTAAAATTCCACTAACAATGCTTTTGTTTACACATTGTGACATAAAATAGATAAATAAATAAACCAAAGAAATAATAAATTTGAAACTATTTTCTATGTTTAGCTCAGTTACTTTTAGGGGACTGCATTTTAACAACTCATTCTGTCAGTGTCATTTTGTTTTAAATTCTTACATTCTAGAAGTCAATAAGTCTTAGAGTAATGCTATTTACAGTACTGGTTTTCTATTTACTTTTCTTTTCTGACATGACAGCAAGCTGGTACACAGCATCCTATCACCTTAGTTATCTCTGTACTTTAGGAATTTTTCTTTTGACAGAACCTAGATTCTTCAGGCTGTCTCAAAAATTAACTGATGTCATTAACTCTCACTTCTGCAGATCCTTTCAGATATTAAATTTTACCAACTACTTATTCAGAACTCTTTGTTATCTCTGTTTAGTAGTTTCTTACCAAAGGATTGCAGATCCTGTGGATTTACAAAAGCAGAAGTAAGATATGTAAACTGCTCTTTATCTTTTACTTGTTATAGTCATTAGAGTGTGGCCATGCTGGGGCATCACCTGATGGATTTAGCTGAATAAACTGACTTCCATACATATTTTCTAAAAAGTCTGGTGCTTATTTTATCAGTCTCTTTTGTTGAACTGCTAATTTATGGGGATATAAACAAACCAACACCAGTTGTCAAGTGGCATGGAAAAAAACCCAAACATAAAGACATATAGATACACCCCACCACACACACACACACACACACATATATATATATTCAATATTATCTGAGTAATAACCTCATAACATGCATTTAAAAGCTCCTATACTATTATGGGCTACCATATGCCATCATATAGCAAGGTTATTTCCTGAGCTGAGTAAACATGTGGAACTCTGTTAGTGTATAAAATTAATATAAAAATTTATAGAAGAAGATAGAAAAAAAGCAGAATTTAATTACAAATTACAGCATTTGTTTCTATACTGTTGCCTTAAGAGAAATCTACCTGATGAAATACTGGCACCCAGCTGTTGCTGAATCATATTTATTTATTTGACTATTTATAAAATAATCTTATGCAATGGTATGAGAATGAAAACTCAGCAACTTAAAGCTTGTGCAAGACAAATGTATTTTGTAATTAAAGCCTATTGTTTCATTTGGCTATATAAACCTTATACATTTCTATGTATGTATATATATATGAATGACAGGCTTCCTTTAGTTTCTCTCAACCAAATCCACTCACAAGGCTTTGGTCAATCTGGGCTGTAGCAGAAGACACTTGTCCGAGGTGCCATGCAGTGGGAGTCAACCTGGAATCACACATTTGGGAAGCTAACTTCTTACTACATAGCCACTATGTCCAACATCTTAAAAAGCAGCAGTAAAAACATATAATTATTCAGTTACATATAACTTTGAGCAGGGAGATGAAATTGGGGAAACTGCATTTGTTAGCTATAGATCTTTGAAGATTTTGGGGGTTTTGTGGGAAATAAAATGGATAAGTCAAAAAAAAAATTGATAATTTTACAATTTTATCAACTAATTTTAATTTGTCATTTCATTTAACATCGAAAACTGATTTACGTTCATTCTTTCATTTTGTTCAAAAAGAAAACTAATAATAGGTAATGTTATGCAAAAGTTAGCCAATTTTTATGTCAGCTTCTGATATTGACTACATTATATTCCGTCTCCATTTGAGTTGCTCTCTTTGTAAACATGTATTATTTAGTTGAGCCAAAGGCAGTGAGTTGACAGAACCATTGTAACGATCAGGACAAAAGGTATAGTGATATTTCATCCATCTTTACATTCTGAGTTCAAGTTCTACTGAAGTCAATTTTGCCTTTCATCCTTTCGGGTTTGATGCTATAAATACCAGTTGTGCACTGGGATCAATGCAATCAACTAGCCTCCTTTCTTCAAAATTTGGGGCCATGTGTCTATAGCAGTGATGAATATTTAGTTGGGCTGATGAAATAGCATTTTACATATTGTTTCAGCTTGTGAGAAATAGTAATGAAATCTCTCAAATCACAACCTTTATTTGCTTAACAAGTCCTTGGGTTACTGACACAAAAGAAAAAATGACAGCCTGGTCAGGACTGGAATATATCCTCTGAGTTGACCCTTGGCTAAACAAAATCACGTATTTTGTTTTAAGCTTCTAAAAATAACAATCTTGGTAAGAATTGCCTCTCACTTGTATCACAACTGCATGCTGTGGTGTGCCAGAACCATTATTATATCAAATAACCCCTTTAAATTCTCACTTACACAATCACTAGAATTCAATAAAAGGAATCTTAAGTGTCACTCTTGTAATCTTGTCTTCAGTGTATAATGAGCAAGTGATAAATTACTGACAGCTCACTTGTTGATTAATATTACCATGGAATCAAAAGATTTTAAGGGTTTTTGTATCAACAAGTGTAAGTCATAAATTTATATGATTTTATTATTCAAGCAATGATTCTTAATGACAAAATCCCTGCTTACAATGTGTAAAAGAGGTGTGACAATGTTGTAAAAATAAAAAAAACATCATGCAGTTTGGCGTTGTGCCAAAGAGAAGCACCGCTGATACTATATTTCTAGAAAGGTGACTGCAGGAGAAATACATAGCCAAAGGTAAACCTCTGTACTTAGTCTTTGTTGTCTTGGAGAAAGCTTTTGACAGGGTCCTTTGCTCCCTTATATGGTAGTCAATGCGAAAACTAGGGATAGACAAGTGGTTGGTGAGAGCTGTACAAGCTATGTACAGGAATGCTACCAGTAAGGTGAGGGTTAGCAAGGAATACAGCAAAGAATTCAGGATACAAGTAGGGGTTCACCAAAGATCAGTGCTCAGCCCTCTTCTTGTTCATCATAGTCCTCCAGGTAATAACAGTGGAATTTAAGATAGGCTGCCTCTGGGAGCTCTTCTATGTTGATGACCTTGCTCTTATTGCTGAATCATTACCAGAACTAGAGAAGAAGTTCTGGGTATGGAAGCAAGGTTTAGAATCGAAGAGTCTTAGAGTTAACCTAACAAAAACCAAAGTCTTAATATGAAGACAGACAAATCACAAATCCCTTCAAGTAGATGGCTCTGCTCGATCTGTAGAAAAGGTGTAGATAGAAACTCCATAAGATGCACCAAATGTAAGCTATGGACGTATAAAAGGTGCAGCAATATCAGAGGAAGGTTAACAAGGAAACTAGCATTTGTATGAAGAAGATGCACAGGTACAATAAATGTGAAAATATGCAGAAAATAGACTCCATTAACTACCAGTGGGGCAAGCTAGAGGTAATAGATAGCTTCCATTATCTAGGTGATCAGGTTAGTAGTGGAGGTGGATGCTCTGAGAGTGTAGCTATGAGAATAAGATAAGCTGGGCAAAGATCAGGGTGCTCCAACATTTAGCAGCCTTTCATAGCTTTTTTCTTTGTAGAGCCACTAACTGCAAGTGAACCATCATCCATGCAAACACACTTCTCTTCCACAAAATCACATTTTTCCCTGGTACTCTGTCTTGCAAACTGAAACACTTCAAGCCACTGGTCCTCACATTGCAGAACATTGGCAAACTTCTTCCTTTCTACTTCAGCCCTGGTTATGTATACCTGCTTTCTAGCTTCCCTTCTAGCTGACTGATACAGCTCCTTGCTACTGCCACCCTTCCAGTTCTTCCAAGCCTGTTTCTTTGCTCTAATGGCCTTGTCAACTCCCCTGTCCCACCAGGCCTGGCTAGGACTTTGCACCAACCACAAATTTGGTCTGTGGCTCTCTGAAAGTACTAAAGGGTTAAGCATGATTTTCTTGGTATCATGTCTATTAATTTCCCTGTTCCTGTCTCTTACCCCAAGTGCCTCAATGATAACAGTATCATAGTGGTTTTCATTTTCCACATTTTGACAATCTGCATCCCTAAGTTTTGTACTTATGCAGTTCATCAAGACTTTTGACAGCAACATTGTTGTTCTTGGGGACAGCCACATCAATTACGAGAAAAATTTTATTCATATGGTTTTATTACTGTTATATCTGAGTGATTCGCCTTGTTGGTTCTGTTGGTATGAATTGCAGACTTCCAGAGAATGGTCTCAGTAACTTCCTGGGGAAGGTGTTCATTCCAAGTCTTAGTAGCTTTTTCCCACAATGCTTACAGATTTTCTAATGAGAAAACTGCTTCTTTTGTTTGTCTCTTTTTCTACTTATTAGTAACCATTAAAGAACATCTAAAGACAAGGTGGTCAATAATATCATTATTATTATTGTTATCATCATCACCATCGTCGTCGTCGTCGTCGCCATCATTATTATTATTATTATTATTATTATTATTATTATTATTATTATTATTATTATTATTATTATTTTTATTATTATTATTATTATTATTATTATTATTATTATTATTATTATTATTATTATTATTATTATTATTATTATTATTATTATTATTATTATTATTAAGTCAGCGAGTTGGCTGAATCATTAGCACACTGGGAGAAATGCTTAGCTGTATTTTGTCTGCCACTATGTTCTGAGTTCAAATTCTACCAAGGTTGACTATGCCTTTCATCCTTTTGGGGTCGATAAATTAAGTACCAGTCAAATACTGAGGTCGATGTAATCAATTATCCTCCTTTCAACAAATTTCAGGCTTTGTGCCTATAGTAGAATGAATTATCATTATTATTATTGAGTGAAAGAGCAGTGCATGTCATCAAAGTGACACTGGGATAGAAATATACAAAGCCCAATATACCAATCAAGACTACTCACCTGATTAGGGTACACCAGGCACATGCATCACAACCATATGTGTGTGATATTGTGATCCCATATCAAGATAAACAGGACATGACCTTGCAGGTGGGACTCAGAATTTTCTTCAGGTCGAGTGGCCATCCCATTCAAACGGTCCCTGAATAAGGTTTGTTTAAGGATGATGAACAAAACACCCATTTTTCCAGAGGTGAATAATTTAAACCCCTAAGAATTCCTCTCAACACATGGCTATGATGCTCTCCCACTACTTCTGCTCACAATCAGAAATGCACGCTCCATCAACCACCAAGGGGCATGCTCAACTGGTTATGGTCAAGTGATTGACAAGCAAATCTGTGGTATTAAGCAGAATATTTGCTGCAACCAAGACAAAACATATAGATGACAAGACTTTCAATCAGTTAAGATCAGAAGCTATGAGAGCCACTACCTGGTACTGCATCAGGGCATGTATCATTCTTCTTATTATTATTATTGTTTTTGTTATTGTTCGAAAGCTGTTACATGCTAGATTAATTAGCATATTATCCTGGGGTTTAGCAAAGAAAAGTCTTTCCAAATCTCAAGCTCTCTCTCTTGGGTTTCTTGCAAAATATAGGATGACACTTTTCTGCAGGTCAACAATACCTTTCTCAGTTCCAGTTTGTCTTTCAGTGTCTTAGGTAGCAGTTTGGAGTTTTGACTGAATGCGCCAATTACAACTGGAACAATTTCCACTTTTGTCTTCTACAATCTCTTCATTTCCTTGGATAGATCCTGATATTTCCTAATTTTCTTGGTATCCACTATGTTATCATACTGTTTCAACAGTATAGCCAATCATTTTATTGAAATCCTGTAAATATCAATCACCATCACAATCTCTGGCTCTGGCTCACATACTATTCCTTCATCACTTTGAAGCCATAAATTTGGATAGCATACCAATACACTCTTTCACTCGTACATTTATATCTGAGTTTATACATTTTCGTACTTGTCTGCTGCTCTTACTTAAGATGGTTAATACAAATAATTACATCTTTTCTTCCAAACATTTTGCATTTGCTTTCTGCTTGAGTTTTGCCAATTTTTGTCTTCTTCAAGTTCGTTCAAAGGGTATGTTTCTGAACAACTATAATCAATGATTTGGTTTCTCATTTCAGATTTTCATCTCTCAGTCACAACCAGTGTTCTTTATTCAAACATCCTCAGTTTATCACATGAAGTGGCCATGCAATTCTCTTTCCAGCTATTTGTCCTGTCTTTCTTTTTCTGTTCTTGAACTCTCTTACTATTTCAGTGACATTTTGGATATTCATGGCTACAGACGGTACTCTTACTTTACCACATCATCGTTTAACGTCCGCTTTCTATGCTAGCATGGGGTTGGACGATTTGACTGAGGACTGGCAAGCCAGATGGCTGCACCAGGCTCTAATCTGATCTGGCAGAGTTTCTACAGTTGGATGCCCTTCCTAACGCCAACCACTCCGAGAGTGTAGTGGGTGCTTTTATGTGCCACAGGCACGAGGGCCAGTCACATGGTACTGGCAACGGCCACGCTCAAAAAGGTGTTTTTTACGTGCCACCTGCACAGGAGCCAGTCCAGCGGCACTGGCAACGACCTTGCTCGAATGATTTTCTAATGTGCCACCAGCACAAGTGCTAGAAGGCAGCGCTGGTAACGATTATGCTCAAATGGTGCTATTTATGGGCCACTAGCATGGAAGCCAGACAGCTGCTCTGGCAATGAACACACTAGGACAGTGCTGTTACTGCTCCACTGGCACAGGTGCCAGTCATCGAGTATGGTTCAATTATGATTTCGATTTCACTTGCCCCAACAGGTCTTTGCAAGCAGAGTTTAGTGTCCAATGAAGGAGAGGTTGGCATGGGGGCCAGTCGTCAGATTCATTTCGATTCCGATTTCAGATTTCAAATTTCAAATTCCAAATTCACTTGCCTCAACAGGTCTTCGTAAGCAGGGTTTTTGGTGTCCAATGAAGTATAGATACTTCATTGGACACCAAAGTGAGCTGGCTACACTTCTGGCAGAGGTCACAGATTATGCTCTCATTTGCCTTGCTGGGTCTTCTAACATACTGCATATTTCCAAAGGTCTCGGTCACTGGTCATTGTCTCAGTGAGGCCTAAAGTTCGAAGGTCATGCTTCACCACCTCAGCCCAGGTCTTCCTGGATCTACCTCTTCCACAGGTTCCCTCAACTGCTAGGGTGTGGAACTTTTTCACACAGCTATCCTCATCCATTCTTGCTACATGTCCATACCAGCACAATCCTCTCTCTTGCACACCACAACTGATGCTTCTTAGGTCTAACTTTTCTCTCAAGGTATTTACACTCTGTCAAGTATGCAGACTTACATTACACATCCACCGGAGCATACTGGCTTCGTTTCTTGCAAGCTTATACATGTCCTCAGCAGTCACAGCCCATGTTTCACTGCCATGTAGCATGGCTGTTCATACGCATGTGTCATACAGTCTGCCTTTTACTCTGAGTGAGAGGCCTTTTGTCACCAGTAGAGGTAAGAGCTCTCTAAACTTTGCCCGGGCTATTCTTATTCTAGCAGCTACACTTTCAGTGCACCCTCCCTTGCTACAAACTTGATCACCTAGGTAGCGGAAGCTTTTTTCAAGCCCAATATTGCAATACTGTTGGTATCTTCTATGTTTAACAAACCTCTGCCTCCATTTCTTCTTGGTATGTAGAGTGTGTTGATAGTACTTTTAAGATATTGTACTGTGTGCAGCTTAGTTCTTCTATTCAAAACCTGTAACTTTGTCTTTGTCTACTTTAGAAAAGAAACAAATTATCTCAACATTGGCTTGGCCCACGTATTGATTGCATTGATAACATTCCTTTCATTAAACTTTGTTTCAGGCATTTTCTCAATCCTTCTGTCATACTTTTTGGAAACTTTCTCATTTCTATTTCCATCAGCTTATTATCATCTTGCAATACCCCTAGATGCTTGTATCCTTCATTATCTTACAGTAATCTAGTAATATCATCTTGTGATATCTTTATACTATCAAATTTAGTCTTTCATTCTCTCTTCATAATTTAAATGGCACCCTTATTCACTCTAAAATCTGCATACCAATATCCTTGCTAAACACTCTTACTGTTTGGACAAGAGAGTCCAAGTTTTTCATAATTGGTGTATAGTTTGTGGTCATTCGCAAATAACATGATTTATTCTCACTCTACTTGTAGAAAACCAGTTTGAATTTTCTCAGTATTCTTCTCAAAAGAAGTAACATGATCACACAAAGTAATAGACAGTGCAAGTCTCTCTGAAACATCCTCCAGAATATTCTTACACTTCCTTATGATTCAAGTCAACATTTTAGTTCAACTTTTCATGATTTCATTGCCTTTTCTAAAATCTCTTTTCATTTTCTCATTGACCCTGACTGTCTTTAGGAACTCCAAAAGGTAACAATGTGATGCATTATTGCATGCTTTCTTGTAATCTATTCAATCCACAGCTTAGTATCATACTATTGATCTGCAGTTCCCTTTAACTTCTTTCTGCATCCTTATTCCATTTTCTGGTAATAGAGTTTTCTTCACTAGATGCCTATGCAATTCATTTATTATGAGGCCAGTTTGTAATTTCCAGAGTAACAGTAAGCATGTAATAGGCCTATAATTACTGACAATTCTTCATGGGAATAATAAATATAAAACTATTACTCTGTAGAAAATTTAGGCTTGGGACATAATACTTGATTCTGATTGCAGAGTAGTAAATATTTTACTTAGCATTTCCCATAGACTGAATTTCTTCTCAAACATTTACATATTTGTCATGTTTATACAAGAGTGACATATTCCATATACTTAATACATTTTAGCTGCAGAAGCCATAGCTGCTATTAAAGGATTAGACCCTAATTTTCTTTCTGCAATAGAAAAGCATACATAAAGATGATGATGATGAATATAAAAGAGCAGTCAGCACAAGTAATAACGGCGGAATTGAAGTATGAACCTTTTAACAACAGCAATCTTTACTTAGCTTAAGTGATTCCCATTTGTTAGCACAAAGTAAAGAAACCAGAGAATAGTAGAATATTTTCAACATCATTCACTGGTTATCTGCTGAATGGGATCAAGTGAAAACCTCAATGGAAACACCTTTGATTCTGAATCGAATGCTCTGTCAAATTCCAGTGAAAGCCCAATTCAAAGCAGAATTTAGGTCACACAATTCCAGTACAAAAAATCTTTAGAATTATTTCACTTGGTGTACTTCCTATTTCTGTTTGAATACTCAGAATAATATATCCCATCATAAATATTTCTAAAGGTTTTTAACATATGCAAATATACACCCTGTAGTAAAATGGAATTTATAGAAATCTTTCATTTCAAGATTCCAATATATTAAGTTATACAACATTAAGAAGAAAATCCAAACTAAAAATATAACAAAGACATCACCCCTTTCTTAACTCTGTGTAATCTATGGATTTTGCCGGCAAAGACTTTCTCTGGCATACATCAATGTCACATTCATTCCATTTTAAATACAGTTTGTGTTGGCAAGGAATAATGTATGATTGATTCATGAGAAAGAATGTATGCACATACAAAGATACAATGTTCTATAAGCTTGCATGCATATAAGAAATTAAACCAATAGAATTTCTTTCAGTCTAATTGATTGTTTTTCTTTCAAACATTATGCTAACACTAGAATGATGAAAATAGATTATTACAAAACTGATAAAAGTTAGGAAATTAAAACTATTAACTTCAAACAACACCTCACCTGTTATATTTCTGACTTTCAACCAATTCACAAGATGTGGATATGTATGATTGTAAACAAAAATAAAAGCTAGAGATATTTCATGTTCAGCTTATTAAAAATTAAATCTATCACGGTTCTGTAGTTGTACATGTTGGAGTGTGACTTGGTCTGATATAGTAGTATTAAACTGTAACAAATGCATCATGTTAGTTGAAATAGACATCTAAATACATACACCATAATATTTGCTGTTCACATTTATTGTAATATAGTTAAAATTCATTTATCCAAAATGCTTTAGACTGGAAAAAGACAAATTAGCTGAGTTGTTACAACATCAGGCGAAATGTTTTGTGCTATTTATTCTGGTTCCCTGCATAATGAGTTCAAATTCAACTTCAGATTTGTTTTTCATCCTTCCGGGGTTTATAAGGTAGCAGTCAGTTCAGGGGTAATTGGGGTGGAGGAAGAATTTGAGCATTTGGCCAGGTGCTTTGCAGTGTTTGGTTTGTTTCCTTGCATTTTGAGTTCAAATCCTGCAGTGACCTACTTTACCACCACCACATTGTCTTTGAGTACCTTTAGTAATGTCGTTCACTCTGTTGCAAGCATTTAGTTTAGATCTCCAATTTGAGAAATCACCCACCTTTCCACTTGTCTGAAGATGGTCATGTGGATGATGTATTTTTTTCTAACTAAAAAATTGTTTTGAATTTCAATTGTTTTCAGTTTCAGGATGATGGTATAAGATTTTGGAATAACTGTATACATGTGACTATAAAGTGGGGCAGCTTGAGGATAGAACCCATGCTTTAAAATGTTATCTATTTACATTCTATAAAACAGATTATATTTTCACTGTGAAGGTTGTTTTATATAAAATTGATGCTAGTTCACTTTTGCACTTGTACGAATTCCACTTTGGTTGCAAAACAGATCTACCTATTACATTTATGCACAGTGCAAATGGCATAAGTGACATTACTCCCAACAGCAGATGGCTTGATGCGTGGCTAGCGATAGTAGTACATTTCCAAGGAATCTTCTGAACACTTTCTAAAATTCTACATTTCTAGTGCTTCTTTCCCTTAAAAATAAATTTGGGATTTGGACCTTTCAGATTTCAGAATTTCAGATAAAGTATTACACTGAAGAACATTTTTGAAAAAGTTTTAGTTGTCTTGTTTTTTACTATTAGTTTTACCTAATTTGATGGTGCTGGGATCAGAAATGCCCTCAGAAATTTTCTTTCACATCAAGTTTTTGTGGAAAAGGAATTAATTTTTTACCAAAAAATATCAATTTTGCCATTAAATATAATACTGAAATAAGAAAGTGATGCAAACCAAACAGTACTCTTTATTGTTTAACAGATATGTTGCACAAAATGTTTAATTACACATCTTAAGACAGATATTTCTGCCAAAATAGAGCTTCAGCTACTCAAGGAGTGAATTTTCTTTCTCTTTGCTGCTTTACAAGTATAACTTGCATCATGACAGTCTCTTTCCAGAGACCAGCAGTAGTCAGCCATCATGGTTGTGTTTCACCAACCTTGGTAACTAGTCTCCATTTCTGTGGTAGAATCTGTCTCCTTCCTCATCACTTATAGCACAATGATTTTCAGGGAAGTAGTTCATATGATTGTGCAGGAAATGCATTTTTACACTCATGTTGCAGCCCAGTGTTTAAAAACTGGTTACCATGGTCTGCACAAGTTCTTCATAATTTGATGATTCCTGTTTCCCAGGAAATCAGACACAGCTGCAACAAAGCATCCCATGCTTCTTTTTCAACATCAGACACGGTCTCCAAAAGCAACTTATCCTACAATAGCCACTTAATCTGTGACCCACCAAACAGACCAAACTTAATTTTCTCTCAAGACAAAACTGGAAGCTTTCTGATTAAGTATTTGAAATAGTCACTGTCTCAGTGTTTCAACACATGTTTTACACAGTGGGGTGCCCAGGCTTTTTTTTTGATCCACTTGTTCCATGCCAAAGTAAGTAAAGTAAGCCCTCATCACAAAATTTGTGATTTTGTTTTGCTGCCTAGGTAAAGTGTAACATCTACAAAAATATAGCAGAAGACATCAGGGCTGTTTTTGCATTGTTTTCTCTCACAACTGGCCATATTTCTGAAATACATAACATATATTCAAGCTGATTGTCACTTGATAAAGGCTTTTTTAGAATTGTCAACAGTTATAGAGTAAGCAAATGCAGACTTGTGATGGCAAAGTTCCATAAAGAGCATACATACCATGAAGTTCTTTCAACAGTTTTTTGACCATGCTTGACAAAAAGTGACCTTGACCCATGTAACCTCACAATTCAAACATTAAGGGCATATTCAAAACACCAATTTTCATAAGAAATAGTTAAAGATTCAAAAAAACATGTCTCACCTGGTTTGCAATGATAATCACACTTAATCAAGCACAGTATGGGCACTTCTGCAGATAAATTCCACAAACATGATATATGTTTGATATGAAGGACCACAGAAATGAGCTTGTTTTTTAAGATGTGATTGAATAAAGGACAATTCTGTCATCATCATGACATTTAAAACTGGTTAGATTGAAAATAGTGGAAGTTGCTCAAGTTTGATGCTTTTCATTTTGTAGTTGCAGTTACTTTAAATGATGTTGAAAAACTGTTTTCAATGCTATGCCAAACTCCATATATGGTTCTGCATTTGATGAAAGCAAATCTATTCTAAAAATTAGCGACAATACTGGAAATGTTGAAAAATGGACATTTCGACCTTGAGAAAAATCTTGATGTGATAGAGAGAAATGGATTTCATTTTTGGAAATCAACACCCCAAAATTATGAAAAAACATATCTCCAACACCTGATGACAAAACCATGTTCTCCAGTGTTATCTGTGTATACAACAGAACTGCAAAATAAAATAATTTACGAAGCCAATCCCTGAAAGTGGATGGTACCCATGGAAGAGAGAGGCCCAAGAAGACATGGGATGAAGTGGTAAGGACTAATCTCAGGAAGTTGGACCTCACAGAGGAAATGACCATGGACCGAGATGTCAGATGATATGAAGTTCTTGAGAAGACCCGCCCACATCAGTGAAACTGAGTTCTAGAAGCGTTGTGTCAAAAACTTCTCACACACTCTACCACAATGAACCAAACTACGTCTCTACATCCCTCCTCTTCCTCACATTTCCACTTCATGTACTATGATTACCTCCTAATCCCCAGTCTTGTCCTCTTAGCCTGGTCCCACTATATCATTGTTCTCTGCATGCCCCTGACCTGTGCATTCTACCCACATGCATTGTCTCACTTTATTATTGCCATTTGTTAGCCACCAACATGAGTGTTCCACCCACACGTGACAAGAAAACTTTTCCCTCACCCTACCCCAACTAACCAATTTACATCTTTTCTCTTCCTCGCATTTCCTCCTTCATTCACTATGGCTACTTTTCATTCCTTGCCTAGCTCTCACTCCACAATCCTGTCCTTGCACCTCTGTTCCTCTGTATCATTTCTCTCCAGTAGCCCCTCCAACTCTGTATATACCCAGGTCTTTTGCTACTTACTCGCACTCTTTGATTACACTCACTTCGTAATATCCTGTCATTTATATTATGGCATTTGAACCTCAAGGGCATGCCCTGGCACTTGCCACTATCTATATCTCTCTCTTCGTTTACACAACCATCTCATTTATACTTTGATCCCCATTCCTTGTGAACATGCCCGGCATTTTGCCACCATCTCCACCCTGTTGTCTGCCCCATTCTCTCTCTCTCTCTCTCTCTCTCTCTCTCTCTCTCCTCCTCCTCCTCCTCCTCCTCCTGCACTTCTCTCAGGTTGGGCAACCATGTATTTTCTTTGTGGTAGCACACTTTTTTCTGTCTTCATTTCTGATCTTTCTCTCTCCAGCCGTGTAACCGTGTACTTCCTCATCAGCGAGACACCTATATCTGTCTCACTATAACCTTTTCATCATCACCTCCTCCAATGCCTCCTCCCCTCTTAAAAGTTTTTGTCTTGCAAGTACTTGGTGACCCTGTCAGTGCAGGTGCTACTTAAAAGGACCCAGTCCACATTGTAAAGTGGTTGGTGTTAGGAAGGGCATCCAGCTGTAAAAATCCTGCCAAACAGTCACAGAAGTCTGATGGAGGCTTCAGCCTGGCCGGCTCTTGTGGTACTGTCCCACCTGTGCTAGCATGGAACATGGGCGTTAAATGATGATGATGATGGAGTAGTATGTACAAGTTTTTAAATATCAGGTCATCCCATAAGTTCTGTCCGATTTTACCTTTTTTAAAACTGAATGAAATTTAATAGTATTTAAGAATGTCTAATGGAATTTAAAATTATTTTTATGCATTTGTGTACATTTAAACTAATTAAATATTATTTTACAGAATAATAGAATTGAAATTTCTTTCAGTTCTATATTTAAGAGATGTGGAATTATGTGCATTATTTATATTATTTACATTCAACGGATATTTGTCCTCATCTTGCTTGTTGTTAACACAATGTATCGGCTGATACACCCTCCAGCCTTCTTTGGGTGTCTTGGGGAAATTTCAAACCTGGGTTCTCATTCCTAAGGTATTTTCGATGTTATTATTATTATTATTGTTGTTGTTGTTGTTATTATTATTAATATCGTCCAGGTCACTGCTTGGAATCGAACTCGGAATCTTGGGGTTAGTAGCCCACGCTCTTAACCACTACGCCATATGCTCGTGGGTAATAGATAAAAAAGAAGAGTGCCATAATTAAATTTGTTGAACGATATTTTGGTATCTCGCGTACCTTCAACGGGTTCAAAATTCGATATGTCAGTCTGCTTCATTTTTTATAAATGATATTAGGACTGCTATGACTTCTCTAGAAGGAATATGTAGATAAAAATTAAAAATTCAAATTCGTTCAACAAATTTAATTATGGCACTCTTCTTTTTTATCTACATATTCCTTCCAAAGGAGTCATAGCAGTCCTAATATTATATACGTTTATGGAAGAGAAAAACCTCTTTCCCACTGAACAAAAAGGATGCAAACGAGGCTCATACAGATGCAAAGATCAGCTCTTAATTAATCGCATGATCCTTGAGAACTGCTATAACAAGCGCAGAAATCTCAGTTCTTCATGGATTGATTATAAAAACGCCTTTGACAGCATACCACATTCGTGGATTCTGAAATCGCTGGACATATTCAAAATTTCTTCTGTGATTTCAAATTTTTTAAAGTATAATATGTCACTATAGAACACAAAGCTCCTTTTATATCATTCTAACGGAGTATTGCACTCAAACAATATTAGCATAAACTGTGGCATTTTCCAAGGTGACTCACCTTCACCACTAATTTTCTGCATAGTACTAATACCACTCTCAAGTGAACTGAATAAAACAGTGTATGGCTACAAAATTGACAACAGGAAAATAAGCCATCTATTTTATATGGATGATTTCAAACTATATGGAAAAGATGATGAAGATCTTGAAGGACTACTACATACTGTGAAAGGATTCAGTGATGATATCGGGATGGAGTTTGGCCTTGAAAAGTGTGCCAAAGCCACTTTTAAGAAAGGGAAACTGGTAAAGTCAAGTTCAATAGAATTAGATGTTGAAATAGTAATAAAGGAACTTGAGCAGGAACAAACCTATAAATACCCAGGAATAAATGAAGGCATTGGTATCCAGCATGCAAGCATGAAAGAGAAGGTTAGGAAGGAATGTTATAGAAGAGTTCGAGCAGTTCTGAAGTCTGAGCTGAATGCATATAACAAGGTGTTAGCCATAAATTCCTTAGCAGTCCCAGCTGTTCTTTATACCTTCAATGTGCTTAACTGGGATACCAGTGAAATGATGAAAATTGATAGAAAAATCCACAACCTACTGACTTGTAATAAGATGCACCACCCAAAGGCAGACGTGGATCGTCTTTACCTTCCCAGAGCTCAGGGAGGTCAAGGCTTGATCCAGCTTGAACTTACGTACAAAACCACCACAATTGGACTGGCCAAATACCTTGAAACAACCAACGATTGGATGCTGAAACTTGTTGAAAAACATGAAAGACCGGAGCAAAAAATTCGCTACTGATCTCTTAGATACCTACCAGTTTGATCAGGCTGAAGGAAATGCGCCAACTGCTGCTGCAAAGAAAATAAAATTAATTGCAAAGACAAAAGCACATGAAAAATTAGCTAGCAGATGGGAAGAGAAACCTCTGCATGGCAAGTATGTGGCTCGTAGCAAACAAGCTGATGCCGACCAGAAACACACGCATCAATGGTTACGAAGCTCAGGGCTAAAAGCAGAGAGTGAAGGCTTCATATTAGCTGCTCAAGACCAAAGCTTATTAACCCGGAACTACCAAGTTAATGTGAAAAAAAATGGAGCTGACCCAAAATGCTGATTCTGTAACGATGCGATTGAAACTATAGACCACATAATCTCAGGGTGTAGAGTATTAGCACCTGTAGAATATAAAGCAAAGCATGACAGAGCCGGCCAATATGTCGGCATTATAAAATCAAAACCGCTGACAAATGATATAAACACCATCCTGAAGCTGTGACTGAGGGAGAAAATGTATTGATTCTGCGGGACTTCCCCGTATGTACCGACAAAAGTATAAAAGCTAATAAACCAGATATTATTATAAAAGATCAGACAAAGAAGACATGTTTATTAATTGAAATGAGTATTCCTTGCAATCACAATATAGCGGCAAAAGAATTTGACAAGATCAGTAAATATAAAGACTTGCTAATAGAAATTGAAAAAATGTGGCACCTCAAGGCGACTACCGTACTAGTGATTGTAGGATCTCTAGGAATGATAAAAAAAGGTACTGAAACCTATTTGAAAATGATACCAGGCCTATCATCCCTAAAGGAAGCACAAAAAATTGTGTTAACTGGAGCGACTCAGTACTGAGAAGAGCCTTATCGCTGTGAAAACAACATCCATTCATGAATTTATTTATTTATTAATTTTTCTTAATACATATTTTACCTGTGAATTTGCGTGTGTAAACTGGGAATGCATACAATGAGTTTCTCTGCCCTAGGTGTACGGAAAACACTCGGCAAGAAATGGAAGAAAATTTGAAGAAAGAAGAAGAAAAAAAACATAATAATAATAATAATTAATAACATCGAAAATACCTTAGAAATGAGAACCCAGGTTCGAAATTTCCCCAAGACACTTGAAGAAGGCTGGAGGGTATATCAGCCGAAAACTTGTGTTAACAACAAGCAAGATGAGGACAAATATCCGTTGAATGTAAATAATGTAAATAATCTAAATAATGCATAAAATTTCTTTGATTAAAACAATTTCTAACATGGATGTATCCAAAGAGAATTTAAGGCACGTAATGCTTTATGAGTACAAAAAACGGAACTCTGCTGCCAAAGCAACTCAAAACATACACTCAGTTTATGAGAAAGAATGCTTGAAGGAAAGAACTTGCAGATGGTTTGAAAATTCAGAAGTGGAGATTTAAGCCTTGAAAATGAAGATTGAACAGGACGTCCAGTTGAGTTTGATGATAAGATCCTTGAGGCATTACTTGAAGAAAATCCTGCATTATCAGCTGAAGAATTGGCAATAAAGCTTAGTTCAAACCATACAACTGTTCATCATCTTCAACAACTTGGAAAGGTTCCTAAACTTGGAAAATGGGTGCCTCATGAATTGTCCGAAAGCAACTGCAAATCCCGAGTTGACATCTGCTCTTCTCTCCATTCTCACAAACTCATTTCACCCCTTTTGAGTAGACTTGTGACTGGTGATGAAAAATGGATCTTCCATCGAAATGTTATACATCGTAAACAGTGGCTTAGTAAAAGGGGAAAGCTCAACCACAACCGAGAAGGGAACTTCATGGGAAAAAGGTTCTTCTCTCAATCTGGTGGGATTGCAAAGGAGTAATTCCCTTTGAATTGATACCACCTAATACAGCAATCAATGCACAAGTCTACTGTCAGCAATTAGAGCATTTGAACCAAGCTTTGAAGAAACAAAGACCCGCTTTAGTGAATCGAAAAGGAGTGATGTTTCATCAGGACAACGCGTGACCCCACACTGCAAAGATCACATCACAGAAGATCGAAGAGCTTGGTTGGGAAAAAATTCCTCATCCACCTTATTCTCCCAACCTTGTTCCTTCAGACTACCATTTGTTTTGTAGTTTACAGAATCATCTGGGGGACATAACTTCCACAAGATAGGAGGAGGTCGAAATTGATATTTCAGAGTTCTTTTGCTTTGAAACCAAAAGAGTTTTGCATTGATGGAATTAAAAAGCTTGTAAATAGATGGAAGGAAGTCATAGATAATCAAGATAAGTACACTGATGATTATATTTCAATTAAATATAACATTTGATCACTGTTTTCATTATTCAAAATTCGGACAGAATTTATGGAATGACCTGATACTTCTCATGCCCCCTCACTGATGAAATTATCTATAAAGATTAGTGCTTCCTAAACATACTGGTGTGCTGCAAGGTGTAAGCTAGGTGCACTGCAAAAATAATAACATTATATTAAAAAAAAATATGAAAAGTAGAAACTGAAATTCTAAATATTATGCTTTTGCAATTTTAATTCACTTACTAAATGAAGAAATAGATACACTGTAATTTTGTTTATATTATGTTGGTTTCTAATTTTGGCACAAACCAGTAATTTTGGGGAAGGGGTTAAGTTAATTACAGTGACCCCAGGGCTCAACTGGCACTGATTTTATTGACCCCAAAAGGATGAAAAGCAATGTTAGCTCTGGTGGAATCTGAATTCAGAACGTAAAAATGGATGAAATGCCACTAAGCATTTCTGCTAACAATGCTGCCAGCTTGCTGCCTTTCTTTCTCTCATCATCATCATCGTCGTCGTTGTCGTCGTTTAACATCTCCTTTCCATGCTGGTATGGGTTAGACAGTTTGACTGAGGGCTGGTAAACCAGAAGGCTGCTCCAGGCTCCAATCCAATCTGGCAAAGTTTCTACACCTGGATGCCCTTGCTAACGCCAACCATTCCAAGAGTATAGTAGGTGCTTTTTACAATCCACTAGCATGAGGGGCAACCAGGCGGTACTGGCATCGACAATGCTTGAATGGTGCCTTTTACATGCCACCAACATTGGTGCCAATCAGGTAGTACTGTCATCAGCCACGACAACAACTTCACTTGCCTCAACAGGTCTTTGCAAGTGCAGTTTATTGCCCAATGATTGAAGGGTACTCTTAAATGGGCTTGCTGGGTCTTCTCAAGCACAGCACATCTCCAAAGGTCTCGGTCACTTGTCATTGCCTTGGTGAGGCCCAACATTCAAAGGTCATGCTTCACCACCTCATCCCAGGTCTTTCTGGGTCTACCTCTTCCACAGGTTCCCTCTACTGCTAAGGTGTGACACTTTTTCATACAGCTGTCCTCATCCATACACGACGCATGACCATACCAGCTCAGTCGTCTCTCTTGCACACCAAATCTGATGCTTCTTCTGTCCAACTGTTCTCTCAAGGCACTTACACTCTGTCATGTATGCACACTGATATTACACATTCATTGGAGCATACTAGCTTCATTCCTTCCAAGCTTACACATGCCCTCAAGAGTCACAGCCCATGTTTCACTGCCATGTAGCATGGCTGTTTGCACACATGCGTCATACAGTCTACCTTTTACCCTGTGCAAGAGGCGCTTGCCACCAGCTGAGGTAGGAGCTCTCTGAACTTTGCCCAGGCTACTCTTATTCTAGCAGCTATGCTCTCAGAGCATCCACCCCCAGCTACTGACTTGGTTACCTAGGTAACGGAAGCTATCAACTACTTCTAGTTTTTCCCCCTGCAATGTGACAGAAGCTGTTTTCTTCACATTTTCAGTGTTTATTGCTCCTGAGCATTTGCCACACACAAAAACTATCTTCCCAGTTAGCCTTCCTTTGCTATTGCTGCACCTCTTATGTGTCCATGGCTTACACCGGGTATATTTTATGGAGTTTCTTCCTATGCCTTTTCTAGAGATCAAGCAGGGTCATCTACCTAAAGAGATTTGTGGTTTGTCTGCCTTCCTACTTATTAAGACTTAGGTTTTTGCAAGATTGATTAGTTTATATTATTTATATTTATAGGGTAAAACTTTAAAGTACCATTTTTTAAGTCAGGAAATGTGTCAAGGCCAACAGGAAGAGGTGCTTCCTAGGGTTAAATTGCAGTAGTATTCTTCCCTTTCACGGGACTGTCACATTAAGTTGACAACATACCACCACTTTATCGTATTACTACTGTATAAATCTCTCTGAGAGATTTAGAATGCATTATTTCATTTTCTAATTAGTCTAAACTACACGACAGAGAAAAGAGTCTGATAATTGTTAATCTAGGTTATTTATCCTTTGTCCTTCATCTTGTACTGTAGCCATGTACTTCAAGGGTTCAGATGAGCAAAGTACCCCAGTTCTTTTTTTTAAAGTCTTGTATTTATTCCATCAGTGTCTTCTTGCTGAACTGCTAAGTTACAGAGATGTAAACAAACCAACACCAGTTGTCAAGTGGTAGTGGGGATATCAAACACAAAGACACACATGCACATGCATGCACAAACACACACACACACACACACACACACACACACACACACGCACACACACACAGAATGGGCTTCTTTCAGCTTCTATCTATTGCTCAGGGCTATAGTAGAAGACACTTGCCAAAGTGCCATAGAATGGGAGTGAACCAAGAACCATGTGGTGGGGAAGAAAACTTCTTACCACACTGCCACACCAATGCCTAAAATAAATTCATACACACATACACACACACATATACACACATACCCACATGTATGTTTATAGAATGAAGTATGGTAAAAAAGATATTGAACAGTATGATGAAGATAGGAGCTAACTCAGGAATATACTGTTTGAGGTAATGGGATAATGGAAGGGACATTTTTATGACCAACATTCATGTTGGCTTGAAGCAACTATAGGCACTTTCCCATTTTCCATCTATGTGTGTGGTGGTGGTGGTGGTGGGCCTGATGAAGCAGAGAGGAAATTTGGGGAGGAGATTTTACCAGAGTATATCTACTATGAAGTTGGATCTATTGGCAAAGTGGAGAAAATAGGTTTTTACAAAGTTTGTGGAGATTTTTTTTTTGCAAAGAACCAAACGGACTAAGTGCATTTTAGGAGACAGGAGTGCTTGTAGGCTGTGTGATGCATGAAGGAATCCTATACAGTTTGGA
>NC_142939.1:33594890-33659565 GCF_046866305.1 Octopus bimaculoides
TATCGCATATTTGAGGACATTTCTGCTGCCTTCTATATGGTCGATTACCTCAAGCATGTTTATTCATAACATTAAAGTGACCAATTCAATGGAAACGATACCAATTTACAAAACACATGGCAGCTATGTGTTGCATGAATCTCTTGAGGGCAACATTCCAACTGTTGACCATTTACCACCTTCGACTGGGAGCAATCTAGTGCTCAAACGGTTCCCTTTTAGGAAACAGTGAAGTTGTTCAACTCATTCTCTTCCTATATGTTTATCTGTGTGCTTCATTCTATGGCTTCATTCACAAGTGTATGGTTCTAATCTGTGCTGGGCTGAGGAGTAAGGTGTTGAAATCAGAAGAGAATTGCACTAACACGGTAGCCGAGGTAGGGCTCAAAAAGTTTTCTCATGTGTAAGGCGTCATTTTTCTGCAGTTGAATGGTAATTTATTAAGACCCGTGCAACGCCGGGTACTACTGCTAGTATATGTATATATATATATATGTGTGTGTGTGTGTGTGTGTATGTGTGTGTATATATTATATACACACACATACATGTATGTATATATTTCTTTTATTCTTTTATTCTTTTACTTACTTCAATCATTTGACTGTAGCCATGCTGGATCACTGCCTTTGATCAAATAAATCGATCCCAAGACTTATTCTTTGTAAGCCTAGTACTATTTCTACTGGTCTCTTTTGCCGAACCATTAAGTTACAGGCATGTACACACACCAGCATCGGTTTTCAAGCAATGATGGTGGGGACAAACACAGACACACAAATACATACATATATATATATATATATATATATATACATGATGGGCTTCTCTCAGTTTCCATCTACCAAATCCATTCACAAGGCTTTGGTAAACCGGAGGCTATAGTAGAAGACACTTGCCTAAGGTGCCATGCAGTAAGACTGAACCCAGAACCATGCGGTCGGAAAGCAAGCTTCTTACCACACAGCCATGCCTGTACCTATATATACAGAGACTGGTTTGATGAAAATGATACTGAAGTTCAGCAACTATTGTTTGTAATGCACCATATCTACAATGTATTGTTGCACAGAGGACTTTCGGCTGTGCATCGAAATCTAGCACTTGCTTACTATAACAGTGTAAAATCACTACTGCAGCGATCTCTCAGCAAGATGCAGAACACTAGTTGGGAGGATCTTGCTCATGATGTTCAAGCTGCTGCTGATGCAAATCACTGCAAGAAGCTTTACCATCTTACGAAGCAGGTTTATGGGCTAAGAGGGTCTGCATCAGCTCCTTTGCATTCCAAGGACACTTCTGCTCAATTCACTAAATCAACACAAATCACAGGTCGCTGGATTGAACACTTCTCTGAACTTTTGAACCATGAGTCATTTGTGGATAAAACAGTGATTGAAATTATGCAACAGAAGCCTATCATTGGTTCCTTAAATTCCATGCACTCAGTAGATGAGGTAATGACAGCAATAAGTAAACTGAATCTTGGCAGGACACCTAGAAGGGATAAAGTTTGTGCTGAGGTTTTGTGATTTGGTGGTGATTACATCATACAGTCTCTTCATGAACTTATTAGTGTAGTCTGGAGGGATAGTGCAATGCCTAAGGATTGGAAGGATGCAATCATTCTTCCTCTTTATAAAGGAAAAGGAGCCAGAATAACTTGTGGTAACCACAGAGGTATTGCTCTACTATCAACTGCTAGCAAGGTTCTGGCAAATATTCTTCTTACCTGCCTGAACGAGTGTCTCGTAAATGGTGTCCTAACTGAATCCCAATGTGGCTTCTGATCTGGTAGAGAGACAATGGATATGATTTCCACAGCAAAACAGATGCAGGAGAGGTGCTATGAGCAGAATGTGGATCTAGTTATTCATTGATCTAACCAAGGCCTTTGATACTGTGAATATGGCCTTGCTATGGAAAATATTTGGCAAACTTGGATGTCCAGATCACTTTGTATCTATAATTAAATCATTTCATGATAGGATGGAGGTTTGGGTCAATGTTGGTCGTGGCACGATAGGACACATTCCTGTAGAGAATGGTGTCAAGCAGGGTGACATCCTTGCCCCAACTCTCTTTTCTTTGTACTTTGCTGCTGCTTTTACACATACCTTTGCTAACGTTAGCTCTCTGGGAATATATGTCAGGTGTCATTCTTCTGGCTGCCTCTTTAATCTGTGCCAATTTGCTGCCAATTCAAAAGTTTTTCAAAAGTCTCTTATTCATGACCTCCTTTATGTAGATGACTGTGACTAAGTCACTCATACAGTGGATGACGTGCAAATACTTATGAATTGCATTTCTGCTTCTTGCAAAGCATTAGCCTGAACAAGACTGTTCTAATGTTTCAGGCTGCACCAGGAAATCCAAATGTGGAACCAACTATTTTGGTTGAAGGAACAATACTGAAAGTGGTAGAGGAGTTTGTCTATTATTGAGTGAGAGAGCAGTGCATGCCATCAAAGTGACACTGGGGTACAAATATATGAAGCCCAATATACCCATCATGACTACCCATCTGATAAGGGTTCAACAGACACATGCATCACAATCATATGTGCACGACATGTTGATATCAAGATAAAGAGCACATCACATTGCAGGTAGGGCCCTGTTAGAATTTTCTTGAGGTCGAGTAACCCATTCCACTCAAAAGGTCCCTGAATAAGGCTTTTTTAAGGATGTTGAACAAAACACCTTTTGAATAACAAAGAAAAACAAAAGAAATTCATTTAAGTGCATCATGCTTTCAATAATGCCGTGGATTGAATGAACGACAGGGTACCCAAAAGTAACTGGAAACGTTCTGTATGAGACAAGTCCGCTGCAGTTAAGGCTTCCACCACTAGAAGCCACGAGATGCAACCCTTAATTATCAGTCTGCCGACCAGCAACATATGTTGAGGTCACACAGTGCACCTTTCTTTTGCAATGCTTCTCCCCTGTTCATCGATTTTCGCGATGACTGAAACAAAGAAACAGCATGCTTCCATGATATTCTTATTTTTGGCTGGGGAAAACAGGAATTCAAACAGTTGTCATGCTTCAAACAGCTTACAAGGACGCTGCCATGAGCAAAACACAAGTTTACAAGTGGTTTTCATGCTTTAGGAATGGTCACTTATTGCATGAAGACCAACCCCATTCAGAGTGACTGTCAACCTCCCAAACAAATGAAAACATTGTGAAAATTCATGAACTGATCTTGGAGGACCATCACTAAACAATCGACAAACTTTTTAATATGACTAGTGTGTTTTAGAAATTCTGTCAATGAATTTTGAGCGAAGAATTGCAAATGAAAAGAGTTGCAGTAAAATTCTGCCTCACTCATGGAAGATCAAAAACAGTCACAATTGGATGCATGTCATGAACTGAAAGAAAAATTGGAAGTTGATCCAAGCCTTTTTTCGAAGGTCATCATTGGTGATGAAAGCTGCTGCTATGGAATTTGAAGATTTGGAAGAGGTGAAGAAAAAGACCGACAAAGGCATCACTTTGCAAAGGTTCCAGCACTGCTTTGAACAGTGGAAAACATATCTGGAGCAATGCATTGGTTCAAATACTTTGAAGGTGATCAAAGTGTAAACATGTAAAACTAAGTGAATAAAATAATATTGCAGAATTCTGGTTTCTTTTGGGTAGCATTGCATTAGTTACTTCAGAGACAGATGAAATGAAATCACTTCAGAAGTGATCACAAGAGCCTCAGATACCATATATCTCAGGTAATTTCATTTTGTCTAGCCCTGATATATATAAAATGTTTTTAACACAATACATCTTTAAAGGGATCTTTTCTGGATGAACATCCCCATTTTCTGGTATTAAACATATGTTCAATAAATATGTTGCATTGATATTTACACTATAGAGTTGCTTATATTGCATTATATCAATTCAAGTAATATTGTACTACTTCAGTCATTTCGACTTTGGAAATATGATAGGGTGGTAATCTTTTACAATGCAATGAGTAATATCCCATTTTAAAGTATTGCTGAAGCTTACGTACTGAACAAAGGTAATTAAATTAATCTGTTCTGTTTTCTTCAGATATTTATTTAATCATTACATACATGCATCTCTCTCTCTCATTCTCTCTCTCTCTCTCTCCTTCTCTCTCTCTCTCTCTCTCTCTCTCTCTCTCTCTATATATATATATATATATATATATATATATATATATCCTGTAAGTTCCTTTATAGAAAACATTCTTGAGTATGCATATAAAAGTTCCTATCTTTATATGCTGGCTACAGCCTTATGATACCAATGAGCAATAGCAGTTTTATAGGCTTGTACTGAGCTGTGCCAATATAATACTGGATAAATATAGTAATAATAATAATAATAATATTAATAATAATGATGATTATGATGATGATGATGATGATGATGATGATAAATATCCTGATGCAGTACCAGACACTGGCTCTCATGGCTTCTGATTTTAACTGATTGAAAGTATTATCATGTACATGTACTGTCTTGGTATAAAAAAAATGGGCTACAGCAAGTATTCTGCTCAATACCACAAATTTGCTTGTCAGTTGTTTGACCTTAACCAGTTGAACATGTCCCTTGGTGGTTGACGATATGTGCATCTTTGATCATGAGCAGAAGTAGTAGCCATGTGTTGAGAGGAATTCTTCAGGACTTGAATAACTCACTTCTGAAAGCCTAAGTGTTTTGTTCAACATCCTTAAACAAGCCTTATTCAGGGACCTTTTGAGCTACTCGACCTGAAGAAAATTCTAACAGGGCCCTACCTGCAAGGTGATGTGCTCTTTATCTTGATATCAACATGTCGTGCACATATGGTTGTGATGCATGTGTCTGTTGTACCCTTATCAGATGGGTAGTCATGATAGGTATATTGGGCTTCATATATTTGTTCTCCATAGTCACTTTGATGGCATGCACTGCTCTCTCACTCAATAATAATAATAATAATAATAATAATAATAATAATAATAATAATAATAATAATAATAAGAAGAAGAAGAAGAAGAAGAAGAAGAAGAAGAAGAAGAAGAAGAAGAAGAAGAAGAAGAAGAAGAAGAAGAAGAAGAAGAAGAAGAAGAAGAAGAAGAATCTGTGGTTGGAATGTAAAAACATTTTAATGTATTACTATGCACTTTTCCACCTATCACATTTTTCTTATGATCATTGTGTATATTCCTGGGATGATCACATTACTGTCCATAATATCCAGTGACATCTATGGATATATCCCAGGAATACAGACCATGATGATTGTAAGAAACATGTGATTTATGGCAAATGCACATTGCAATGCATTAAAATATTTATAAATTCCATCCATGGATTATTATCATTATTGTCAGTTTTACTACATTTACATTTACACATATATATATATATATATATATATATAGAAAAGGAGTAGGTAGTAACTCTATAAGATGTACCCAGTGCAATCTATGGACATATAAGAGGTGCAGCAATATCAAAGGAAGGCTAACTAGGAAGTTAGCTTTTGTATGTGGCAGATGTTCAGGTGCAATAAACATTGTAAACAAACAGGAAACAACTTCTGTCTCATTCCAGGGAGAAAAACTAGAGGTAGTTGATAGCTTCCGCTATCTGGGTGACCAAGTTAGTAGTGGGGGTGGGTGCGCTGAAAGTGTAGCTGCTAGAATAAGAATAGCCTGGGCAAAGTTCAGAGAGCCCTTACCTCTGCTGGCAACAAAGGGACTCTCACTCAGAGTAAAAGGCAGACTGTATGACGCATGTGTACGAACAGCCATGCTACGTGGCAGTGAAACATGGGCTGTGACTGCTGAGGACATGCGTAAGCTCGCAAGGAATGAAGCCAGAATGCTCCAATGGATGTGTAATGTCAGTGTGCATACCCGACAGAGTGTAAGTATCTTGAGAGAAAAGCTGAACATAAGAAGCATCAGATGTGGTGTGCAAGAGAGACGATTGCGCTGGTATGGACATGTGGTGAGAATGGACGAGGATAGCTGAGCGAAAAAGTGCCACAACCTAACAGTTGAGGGAACTCGTGGAAGAGGTAGGCCCAGGAAGACCTGGGCTGAGGTGGTGAGGCAAGACCTTCAAACATTGGGCCTCACCAAGGTGATGACTTCTGACCGGGACCTTTGGAAATGTGCTGTGCTTGAGAAGACCCGGCAAGCCAAGTGAGACCTAAATCCAAGGCCTCTGCCAGGGGTGTAGCCAGCCCACTCATGCGTACCTTTCCTACATTGGACACAAAACTCAGCCTGCGAAGATTTATTGGGGCAAGCGAATAGCGAAATCGGGATAGCACCTGTGCCCAGCGTCGCCTTCCTGGCACTTGTGCCCGTAACATGTGTAAGGATTTTTGAGTGAGATCGTTGCTAGTGCCCCTGGACTGGCTCTTGTGCAGGTGGCACATAAAATACACCATTTTGAGCGTGGCCATTGCCAGTACCGCCTGACTGGCCTTCGTAGGATTTTCGAGCGAGATCGTTGCCAGTGCCCCTGGACTGGCTCCTGTGTGGGTGGCACATAAAATACACCATTTTGAGCGTGGCTGTTGCCAGTACCCCCTGACTGGCCTTTATGCGGGTGACACGTAAAAGCACCCACTACACTCTCTGAGTGGTTGCCGTTAGGAAGGGCTTCCATCTGTAGAAACTCTGCCAAATCAGATTGGAGGCTGGTGTTGCCATCCAGTTTCACCAGTCCTCAGTCAAATCGTCCAACCCATGCTAGCATGGAAAGCGGACGTTAAACGATCATGATGATGATATATATATATGTATACATGCATATATATATATATATATATATATATATATATATATATATGTATACATGCATATATATACATGCATAAATGTATGTTTATTTTTTCAATGTGTACAAATAACATGGAAAAAAAAAACAAATAATAGTTACCAAGGTAACAAAATTTCACATAAGAGCCAAGGATATCACAGCCTACTTATAAAGGTAGAAATTCCAGGGTTAAGTGAAATGCTTTTGTATAACATAGATAAATTAAGAAATGGAGTCAAATGCAGGTGCTATTCAAATCTTTATACTTCCGACATATATTTTGAAGAAAACATTGATATTATTCCGGAAGGAAGAAAATGATGTAAAACAATGCAATCATCTCGTCGGGGAAAAAACAAAGAAACAAAACACATCAGTAAGCCATTTTAACCGAATGTGATTACTGCATATATGATGAAGGGGAATACTGGCAAGTTATTTTTTAAAAAACCATTAATAGATCTAAGGTCAAAAGCAGTTTAGAGAAAGAGAAAGAGGAGAAAGAAAGAAATTAACAGAAAATTAAGAGTGGAGAAATATAGTGTGATAGATGAATGAGAATAAAGCTTAAAAGCGTAGAAATAGATATATGTAGTGGATATTAAATGTAAGAAAACAGTTAAAGGTCGAATTTTATAGATTGGTAGAAATTACTTGCAGGAACTAAAGGTATGTTTTTGCCAATGTTTACAACAATAAACACGTTCTTTAAGCATGTTTACAAGAGAATTCTCTGAGAACAAGATGAGAAATTGTTCTTCGTTACAGAAAATGCATAACTTCGTAAACAGGTCCAAGAAAGTCAATTGGTCCCAGAAAGTCAATAAGAACCATTGCAAAGGACCTCAAGGTTTCAGAATTCACCCTTGGAAGAGTTGTGCATGACGAGATCTGGTATAAGTCGAATGCAATGTGGAGGAGCTAGTTTATGCTGAATGTCACAAGAGAGAATTGTTTGATCCATGTAAAGTACTTGCTAAACAAGTTAAAACACAAAACACCAAGAGAAAAACCTCTATCAAGACCAAAATGTAAACTGAAGAAATGACAGTGGTTATGCAGAGACTTGAATAAGATTTCCATGGTCATACATACTAGGCTCCCAGCAACTCTGATGGTTCTGGGAGTCATCAGCAATGAGGTAGATGTCATTCCACCATATCTTTTTTTTACTTAAGAGTCAATACCACTGTCTGCACGGGAATACTGGAGAAAATTGTGGGGCCCTGGATAGTCAGAGTATGCAACAGAAGACCATACATCTTCCAACAAGACTTTGTGCCATCTCATAAGGCTAGGACAGCTCAAATGTAGATGTGTGCCAATCTCTATGATCATGTTCTTACAGTCACATGGACCCCTAGCTCACCAGATCTCAATCCACGGGACATAGTTCAGAGAGATGTTAATGAAATCTACCCACATCATAACACCATGCAGTCTCTCAAGTCTGCCTTAACCAGCACTATGTCCAAATTTGATAAAGACTTTCTGATTAAAGCATGTCAGCTTCTGATCCTGTATTCAAACAGCCATTGGATTCATTGCATAGGTGTCATAAAAGGATTCTCAAGATTATTTGTACCAATTTGTTTTCAAATACAGCATTTTCCTTTTTGATGACCTATGCATCCTTTTTCTAAATTCAAACAAATGACATCAGTCAGAACACTGACACTCCCTATATATATATATATATATATATATATATATATATATATATATATATATATATATATATGTGTATATATATATATATATATATATATATATATATATATATATATATATGTATGTATGTATGTATGTATGTATGTATGTATGTATGTATGTATGTATGTATGTATATATATATATATATATATATATATATATATATATATATATATATATATATATATATATATATATATAGGTACAGGTATGGCTGTGTGATAAGAAGCTTGCTTCTCAACCACATGGTTCCGGGTTCAATCCCACTGCATGGCACCTTGGGTAAGTGCCTTCTACTATAGCCTCGAGTGGATTTGGTAGACAGAAACTGAAAAGAAGCCCATTGTGTGTGTATATATATATATATATATATATATATATATATGTACGTATATATATTTGTGTGGGTGTCTGTGTTTGTCCACCCACCATTGCTTGACAACCAATGTTGGTGTGTTTATGTCCCTGAAACTTAGCAGTCCAGCAAAAGAGACTGATAAAATAAGTACAAAGAATAAGACCTGGGGTCGATTTCTTCGACTAAAGGTGGTGTTCCAGCATGGCCACAGTCATATGACTGAAACATGTAAATGAGTAATACACATACACTCACACACACACGCACACATGCGTACATGTACATGCGCACTCACACACATGCTCACACACACACACACACACACACACACACACGTATTGTTTGAAACAATGTTCATAACACCCAACTTGCAGTCTCTTAATCCCACAGCTACTTTATACAGGAAAATCAAAGACTTTTGACAGAAATTATTTAATTAGATTATTTAAAGTGAAATTTATCTTCTCTACAGAATCTTCATTATAATTATTTTACATATTAGTACCAAAAGATATCTTATTGAGAAAGTTTGGGTAGCTATTCCCTCCATCTTAACAAGACGAATACAATGATTGAGGTAAACTACCTACAGATACCATTCATATAAAGCACAATAGCTGAGCAACTGCTAAATTACCTAAAGAAGTAAGAAAAAAATTTGAGTATTCAGAATTGCTGTTTCAATGGCAAAATGAAATTATAAGCTCAATTGATAATGCAAATTAAATTTTTATTTGGCAAGCTGGCAGCACCATTAGCAAGCTGGGCAAAATGCTTAGTGGCATTTTGTTCTGAGTTCAAATTCTGCCATGGTCAACTTTGCTTTTCATTCATTCGGGGTTGATGACATAAATACCAGTCAAGTACTGGGATTGATGTAATTGACTACCCACTCCCCTAAAATTGCTGGCCTTATGCCAAAATTTGAAACCAATAATGTGAATTAAGTTTTATTAAGGATAAAGGCTGACAACTCCAAAGTACTAAATTACACATTTGCTGCACCTCTATAATAAAGCTTTTCTATCAACAGATATGGAAAATACAAGAAAATTCTATCTATCTCTGTTTTGAAGAGGTCTAATAACACTAAAACATGTCCAAACTTTTCTGGATAATTAGGTCTGAGAATTACTTCAATGTAATGCATTGGTTAGTTGTTTAAAAATTTTCCATGAGGTAAAATAACAATCTACACGAGTTACTTTTTGCAACAATATAGTTGAAGGAGGAATTATTTTGAAGTTCAGCTACAGGCATGTATTTGCAGTATATGACTAGAGAAAAAAATGTTTACAACAAATAAAATGCATGAAGTTACCGTGACATAACTGATTATTTACAATGGTAATGACTAATTAACTGATAATACAATATGATTTGAGGCAGAGATATTCAAATTGATATGGAGAAAGATTCCTATGGAAGATTCCATGAGAGATTCAATAAAGGAATAAATATTGCTTGATTGCATTCATAACATTTATGACCAATATTAAATCTTTCCTTTCAGAATGGTTATACTTTGATCACACTATCAGCCTCATGTTTTCATCAGAACCAGTATTTGATTTGTATATTCTTCAATCATTTTCAAATGCCACTTAATTACATATTTAGCTTGGCTGGTTTAGAACTCATGAACATTTATTCTACATTCCCTTTTGCATTATCTAATTTAAACAGGAAAGATATTGCGTCTATCTTTAAGACTTTTATCAAATGGTAAAATTATATTCTCTATTACGAGCCATCAAGTCAGGGTTTGGATTGCTGCCAAATGCAATCTAATGGAAAAACATTCATTTCTTCCTGTCAGTCTACTTTTCTTTCACAGAAATTTCAAATTACTTAAATAATCCTAAAGGGGAACTGAAAGACTGATATTTAGCTCATGTTTTAATGATATAAAGCAGTTGAGGTATAGAGAGTGACCTCCAGAAAAAAAAGCACAACACAAAGAAAAACAGCAGCCTATCTCAGGCAGCATTCACAGATCTGGCACATCTTCCTGATAGTTATTTCAAGTTTATAGAAGGAAGTGTACAACTTAAATACAAAATACTACACTCACAAAAGATTTCATGTTAAAACTTTTCAGCTGGAAGTCTGCTACCATATACACTTGGCTATTTTGCATAACTGGTTGCAATATTGCTTTAGAAATTCTTGTAGAAACACATTTTTTAAGGAGAAATTTATTACAAAAGGTACAGAAATATTTGTTACTCAGTTTAGTTTTTAACATAAAAGAGAATTTTCTTTTTATTTATATATTATATGCTGCAAAAATGGTTGCCTGTGTACAAATCTACAAGAGCAGAACTTGGCATCTAGGAAGAGAATGTCAGTGAAAGAGAAGATACATATATATGTATAGGGAGAGAGAGAGAGAGAGAGAGAGAGAGAGAGAGAGAGAGAGAGAGAGAGAGAGAGAGAGACAGAGAGAGGCAGAGAGACAGACACACAAACAGAGAGAAGGGAGAGAAAAAAGAGGGAGAGTGATGTGTGTGCATGTTTGTATGCTTGGATGTATGTATAAATGAATATATATATAAACATACACACTTTATATATTACAAACACAGTTACACATTCAGATATCTGGATATGCATATGTAAATAGAAGAGAAAGTACACATGTTCAGTAGTTATTATTTATTTGAAGTTTTGATTAGACATTGTCATCACTCAGTGTTTTTTGATATACAAAGCAACTGCCAAAGAAAGCTACACATAAATAGACACACATGTTACAATAGACAAAGAAACAGCAGTTATTTATTAATATTTTTTGTTTAAGATATGTAGAACTATTGTAGTTATCTAGAAACTGAAAATTTACTAAATATATTAATGAAACAAAACAATGCAGATACTCTTGGTTTATTGTTGATACTATATTGCCTTTATTTATTATAATAGTCTCATGGATAAACATGCATTTACAAATGTGAATGATTACTTAGGGCATTGCACAAAATTTAAATAACTAAATGTGTCTGATAAAATATTGCAATATCTGCTAATGAGGATTTTGATTTGATAACTATTATTATTATAACATCTCTACAAGTATTACAGATATTTTAATGTTATCTTTTCATTTTATAGGTTTTAAGATCAATGTTTTAAAAAGCCTTTATAATGATGTGGAGAAGTCTTACTAAATAAATCTAAGGAAATTTAAATTATATTTATTCCTGAGTAAGATACAAAAAAAAATAGGTAACTAAAAGAAATTTTTGCCCTTTTTCTGTCTCTAGGTTTTGCTTCAATGATTTGAGTACCACCTTTAAATGGTTTATAAAATTTAATCACTTCCAGGATTTATTTTCATCTGTTACTACTTATGTATTTATAATTGTCAAATTATAAAAAGACATACCAGAAACAACACTGGTTATTCTGCAGATGCACAGCTAAGCAAATACACACACATCATATATACATAAATACACACACAAGCACATACACACACATCAACTGGTTACAAAGTGAGACTCTCTTAGCACATGTTATCAATAACAGACAATAAATTAAAGTTGTTCGTATTTCAATACGATATTATATAATGCATTAGGATAGTACATGCATTAGAAGAATTGGTACAGACTATCTCATGGTTTTGTTTACAATTCCATAAAATGACATTAGCCTATAGTTCCAAGTTGACTTACTCTTTTTTGATTGAAACTGTGAAGACAGAAAAGGTGCTGGATAGACTACAAATTTACATGTGGGATTGATTATACATATTCTTAAAAGTAGACTTAATCACCTGGTTTAATGCCACCACTTGGGCCTTGGTTGGCTTTGGCAATGACTAATCTGTTGCAAGTATTTCAACCAGACCTCTTATCTGAAGAGGGTTCATTTATGGTGTGATGTTTCTATCACACCAAGTTGTGGATTCTTCCATCCTTCTCTTAGTCTCATGTGTTCTTGAAAATGAATGATTCCTTTCATACCCTGGCTAAGTTTTAATAAATTAGCAAAACAAAACTAAGAGAATAGGTACCAACATTTGGGGGTAATTTATTAATAACTGATGTGAGCAAAAGATAGATTTAATTTTCCTTGAAGTATGCTTCAGAAAATAGATCTATATGCTAATCTTATAAATTTCTGATTTTCCAGAATACAATGTCAAACAAGATTCTATGGGGTGGTACTTAGCTCATTTTTAGCTCTATCTATGTCATTCTTTGAATACAGTGTCATACTTCAGATTACATGACCAAGTAATCTGGTACTTATTTTCAAAATTTAGCAGAACAGAGGTATATGGAATTAAGAGGACTTCCCAAATACACCATTGAGAAAATCCACTAGTCATTTTGAATCTGAAATCATTCAGCTGTAGCAGTTTATCATCATATTCAATGAGCCATTTTATGAACCATTCTGACTTTCAAGGCCTTTTAGTTAAACATCTACATTGTGAAGCACTAAGTTCTTTTTGTTTTGTTTTTTGTTTTGATTGATCAGCTTTCAGTTATGAAGGCTGTTTAAATATTTATGTAATTTACATAGAGACCTTTAATGCACATACCAATAAAATTTTCTAAAGTTTCCTTTAACAAACTCATTGCAATCTGAAATATTCATTAATCACTATATTCATAAATTATTTATTTTTAAAGTCTTAGATTTATTGGGCAACTCCACATAATGTCTCAGTTTTACATAATAATGTTGTTTTGCTTCTCCACATGGCTTCTAGTTGATATAGGAATAATTGTTGTATAGCACCTGGTCAGGCCTCAGCAATCAGACTAGTGATCAAAGCAACTTCATGCTATCGTTGACCAAACTGTCTTGTATTTAGACACATTCTTTCTTTCTTTGCACCCTTTTAAAGCCTAGCCAGGCTCATGGGCCCAGTTTCCGGGTTTCAATGGCGTATTTGTTCCTCCAGTTGGACGGGACGCCAGTCCATCGCAGCGTTACTCATTTTTGCCAGCTGAGTGGACTGAAGCAACGTGAAATGAAGTGTTTTGCTCAAGAACACAACGCATCGCCTGGTCCAGCAATTGAAACCACAATCTTACAATCATGGTGCTGACACCCTAACCACTAAGCCACGCACCTCCACATTTAGACACATTGGATCTAAGATTTCAATATCTGAAATATCCTTTTGAAAAATGTAGAGTATTATTAGAGGAGGAATTTTGGTTACTAAGCATAGTGGGATGAGTGACTGCATAGAGGGACTTCCTTATTGGTCTGAAGGAATGTTATAGTTGATTGCATTGATTCTAGTTCATTTGAAACAGCAAAAAAGAAAGTTCATCCTAGGAAGATTTGAACTTTAAAACAAGAAGGATGAAAGTAAATACAATAATTCATCGGATTTGATACTATAGACTCTCAACCACCTGCATCACTTTCAGTTCAAGATAAATTATAAAATATGAATTTCAGATTTAGCAGCCACTAATGTATTATGGAACATAAATGTGTTCAGATACCTTGGATGAAACAAGTAAGTTATTTGTCATGCTATTTATAGAAAAACTTGAAGGCACTTACCTCTCGATAAGCATGGTTGCTTGTTTGCATGCATTATGGAATGGACAGTCAAAGAACATTCATATAAATAGAAGTAAGAAATGTTAAAATAGATTTTGGACTAATAGCTAAATGTAGATCACGCCATCAATGTTCTATACCAAAACAGTAGAAATCAATCTGACAGTTACAGAATTCAGTGATTCTCATACAAAGCATAGAATTGAGAAGAACATACTTCAATTGTTACTGCAAAATAGCAATCAGTCAAGTTCATTTAATAAAATGTTTACAAGAAGTCAAATCATGAAATTAAATACTTGCAAAAAGTTTACATCAAAATAAAAGAAAATACAAGAAATGAAATAATAATAGTAAAGATAACAACAACAACAGTAATGATAATAATAATAGTAATTATAATAATGATAGTAATAACCTTTTAAAGGAAATGCATCAGTTGAATATCATTATTCATTGAGGGAAGCATTCATTGTTTTTCTGATGAAGCAAAGCAGGGTTAGGGTAAAGTATTTCCGAAGCAGTGATGATGTAGGCTAATGAGGGATTGTCAATTAAAGCTAATTACTGTGTGATCTTTTACCGCCAATCCTATTTTATGTTTTCTTTCCATATATTGTCTTTTTGTGACTCTTAGAAGTAAATGACTGCTGAGTCACTTCCATACTTGTGTTTTTCTTTCATATTTCCTACTTATTAGTGTAATGGTAATTAAAAGTTTGAAATAGTTTAGGAAAGTGACTTGGCAAGCATCCTGGAAAAATACTAAGTTGCCTTACACTGAGTGTTCAGTTTTGTCTCTCAATAATCTGAGTTCTAAACTGTTCAGTTTCAATTTTCCATATTTTTACCCCAAAATTGGAGAAATGTATACCAGACTATAAACAGAAATTATGCACCCTCACCTAAAAATTTGTGGCCTTGTGTGAAGAGGAAATCAAAATTAATTAAATAACTATGAAAGCTGGTATCAAGATAGAGTGATTGACTAAATGTATAGCAATATTTACTTCCATCACCTCTAAATCCTGAGATCAAGTACTGCTAGTGTCAGCAGTGCTTTCATCACTGTTAATAAAATAATTACTACTAATATATCAGAGACAATTTCAAAATCGGTTTCTTGCCAAGTCAAAAGTAATTAGTGCATATATCATATAAATATAGGCCATAATATAGAGAAGGAGATGAAATAAATTGCTAAGAAAATTTGCGAGCCAATTTTAATTCCCAGTGGAAGCCATTTTGCTTCACTTATAACTTTATTGCTCTTGTGAATACCACACAGTATTATTTCTCTTAAAGAAATCCGGATTAATCAAATAACTGCAAGCATTGTAGAGAAAGAAGTAAGCGCACAGTAAGATAAAATTGTGATACATTTTGCATTTTTGGTTTGAAGCCATTTCATTTCCTTTATACTATTGTAAGAAAGGTGTAAACATTACAGTTTGCATATCCTCTTCCCCTCTGCATAGAAATGTAGGGCCTCACTGCTTAGTTAAAATAAATCAATATTGATTAAAGAATTTTAAATATTCAATAATATTAGGCATTCACTGTTTCAAGAATTAATGTGTTTTTTTTAATTTTAGTGTATTTCTGTGTAGGAGTTGGATTTAGATAAAAATTAAACGAACTGTAATTTCATTTCCATTATCAAATGAAAGTGAACTTTATGATATCTGCATTGTCAACTTTCATACATTTCTAGTACAATGTATTGAGTGACTCTTGGTAACACATTAAACATTTCTTTTTGCATAATATCTCACTATCATCAAATTATTTCTTTCTTATTGTTTAGTTCATTTCAATTTACAGAGATACTATTTAGTTCTTTTTGTATGAGTTCTGCTCTATTTATTGACATATTAGAGCTGTGATTTGTTTACTGTCATATACTGTTTCTTCTAACTTCACAATCTGAATGCAAAGTCTTTCTTCTACACATCTGAGTTTCAAAATTCCCTGTTTAAAAATAAAATTGTAACTTTGCAAAGTTAGTAATCAGTCTCAAATACCACCAAAGATAGAGTATAATTTCTTCTCTGATAGTTTTACATTTAACCCTTTAGAATTTAAACTGGCCTTATCAAGTTCAAATATTCTACTTGTTTTACGTTCAAAATACCAAGACTGGCCTCTCACACCTATCCTACAATGTCATTCTAAAAGTAAACAATCACATCATCAACATTCGTAAAGCTACAAGATAATGCATGATTAATTTAAAACAATATGAATAAAGAAGCATTACATTTGACAGATTTGTCTAAATGTTAAAGGTACAAATTTGTTTATATTTATAAATTATTCAAAAATTATTCTCTATGAATCAGAGAGTTAACTTTTATAAAGTTTGAAGTAATAAGTTAATAAATTTATAAATACACACAAATATGCCCACAGACACATGCACACACAGAATATATATATAAAGTGGTTGACATTAGGAGAGATGTTCACTTGTTTCACTCATTAGACTGCAGCCATGTTGGGGCACTGCCTTGACTATATAAATATGTATACAAGGCCTCTGCCAGGAGTGTAGCCAGCCCACTTATGTGTACCTTCCTCATTGGACACTAAACTACGCTTGCGAAGACCTGTTAAGGCAAGTGAAATCGAAATCGAACTAAATTTGATGACTGGCACCCATGCCAACGTCATCTCCTTCATTGGACACTAAACTCACCTTGCGAAGACCTGTTGGGGCAAGTGAAAGCGAAAAAGTGAAATTGTGATGGCACTTGTGCCCAGCGTCGCTTTCCTGGCACTTTTGCCAGTGGCACGTGTAAAGACATTCGAGCGAGATCGTTGCCAGTGCTGCTGGACTGGCTCCTGTGCAGGTGGCACATAATATACACCATTTTGAGCATGGCCGTTGCCAGTACCACCTGACTGGCCTCCGTGCTGGTGGCACGTAAAAGCACCCACTACACTCTCGGAGTGGTTGGTGTTAGGAAGGGCATCCAGCTGTAGAAACTCTGCCAAATCAGATTGGAGCCTGGTGTAGCTATCTGGTTCACCAGTCCTCAGTCAAATTGTCCAGCCCATGCGAGCATGGAAAGCGGACATTAAACGATGATGATGATGATATATATATAATCATCATCATCGTTTAACGTCCATTTTCCATGGATGCATGGGTAAGGCGGTTGACAGGAACCAGCCAGGTAGAAAAACTACTCTAGACTACTATGTCTGATTTGGCAGGGATTTTATGGCTGAATGCCCTTCCTAACACCAGCCACTACACTTTGACAATATATAAATACATGGCAGTATACAATGTACGCATTGATTCTTGAAAAGCTTTTATATATATATATATATATATATATATATATATATATATATATATATATAAGGTATGGATTTCTCAATTACTTTCCATTTAATCACATGTGGTGTTTCATTATCTTTTGAAGTCCATATGTAGCTAGCCAACTGAGTAGTTTTACTTTTGTCCCTATGTTGGGAGGAGGCTATGTGATTAACATAGCGATTTTTAAATTCTCCTTCACTTAATCCAATATAGATCTTCCCCTCAGTTGTATTATCATTTAGGGTTGCAGTAACTTCTGCCTCATATATGGTCAAGTGGACAGGATACTGACCATCGTTGGTCAAGTGGACAGGATCCTGGGTTGTGACAGTTGCAATTGGATTCAGGTTCTTGGTATTGACCACATGTAATGATATTCTTCATACTGGGGCAGCAGCTACATGATAATTTCCCAGAATGCCTATTAAATATTTTCCTGTATCTGTGAGTTGCTGGAAAGTGTTTGACTAAGAGTGACAGGAATCTTTTACCAATGTTAGTTTTCCCTCAATATAAAAACTCTGCTGTCTGTTTTGACATGGTTTCTATGGCTGGCTGACCATCCCAACACCAACGACTTTACAGAATGAAATGGGTGCTTTTCATGTGTCACCTTTTCATATGTCACCTTGGTGAGGTCACCAAGTAACTTGCTGGACAAGACTCCACAACTGAGGTAGGGAACGACATTGAGAGAAATAAAGGTGTTTTGCATTAGAAGAGAGGCAAAACTTCCTTAGATGGAAAAAAGAGAGAGAGGAGAGAAAGATGGTGAAGATGTGACAGAGTTGAGGCAAGGGCCATGCATCCAAGTTAAGGGGTGGTGTATACAGTGAAATAGACTGGGTATTAGATTTGGTTGGTAGGTGGATCAATTCACAAGATTTCAAAAGGAGAATGGGAGCTAGATGTGGGGAGGAGGGATGGGATTTAACAGGGACTTATTTTGTGCAGACAGGTAGATGGACGTGTGAGAGGAAATGAAGGGGAGGGGAAAAACTGTGGTAGTGAGCATGAGTGGATTGCGAGAGAAGGAGGGATACATGGACATGGATTTTACTTTATTGGTCTAGCCTTCTCAAGCACAGCATATCACCAGTTGTCTTGATCCTTTGCTCTCTCCTCTGTGAAGCTCAACATCTGAAGATCATTTCTTCTCATTTCATCCCATGTCTTCCTGAGCCTTTCTCTTTCACAGGTTCCCTCCACATTTAGAAATTGGTGTTTCTTTATACAACTATTCTAGTCCACATGCATCACCTACCATACCAGCACAGTCTTCTCTCTTGCGCACTAAAACTTATGCCCCTTATAACCAATTTCTCTCTCAAAACATTTACACTTTATCATATATACACTGAGATTGTATATCCAGCTGAGCATGCCAGCTTCATTTCTTACAAGCCTTTATATGTCCTCTGTAGTCACAGCCCATGTTTTGCTGCTATCTAGCGTAGCATCTGTACACATACATTATACTGTCTACCTCTCAGTCTGAAAAAGATGCCCTTTGTGACCAACAAAGGTAACAGCTCTCTGAACTTTGCCCAGCCAGTTCTTATTCTGGTAACTATGCTCTCAGAGCAACCTCCACTGCTGCTAATTTGGTCACTTAGTAAGTAAAACCTATCTACTGCCTCTAAGGGTCCCACTGGACATTTGTGCAAATCTATTTCCTGTACATTCTTAGTGAGTATTATACTTGCTCATCTACCACACACAAAGACTACTTTCTCTGTTAAACTTCTTTTGATTCCATTGCACTTCTTATGTGTCCATAGCTTGCATTGGGTACAGTGTGTGGAATTTCTGCTTACACCTTTACTACACATCAAGCAGGACTCTGAAGGGATTAGTAATGTGTCTGCTTTCTTGCTTAATAGAAATTCCTTTTACTCTTAGATTCCAGTACTTCCTCCCATACTTCCACATCTGAAATTTCTCTATCATCAAATCTTTTTTTTTCTTTAAGTGAACTCCTACCTGCATAATAAATTTGTCATTTATATTCAATGCTAACTTCCAACTCACTGACAGCATCCCTGTACATGCTTGGATGGCTCTCACCTGCCACTCATCTACCTCTAGCTTCTACATTAAGCACCAGATGAGTGAGTGGGGGATTCTGTCAAAAGATTTCTACATGTCTGCAAAAGTCAAATACATTGGTTTATTTTTTGCTAGATGCTTTTCCTGCAGTTTCCTTACTAAGAAGATTTGCCCCTCTGGACAAATTCTGTTGTAAGACTCAGCATTTTGAGATCAGCCTTCAATACTTTGTCTATATCTTCCTAGATCTGCCTCTCCACAACTTCTTTCCAGTTTAAGTGATTGGCACTTCTTTATGTAACCGTCCTCATCCATACACATCACATGACCAAATCAGCACAGTTTCCTCTCTTGCACACTGCATTTAATTTCTCTTCTCTCAATATACTTGCATTCTATCAAACATGTACTCTGACATTGTACATCCAGTAGAGCATACAAGATTTATATCTCTCGAAATTTCACATGTCTTCAGCATTCAGTGTTGATGTCTCACTATCATGTAGCATTGTAGCTTGTACTCATGTATCATACAGTCTTATCTTCATTCTGAGAGAGAGACTTTTTGTTGCCAATGGAAGCAAAAATTCTCTGAAAAATGATATAAAAATATGAGTCAAGTTGCATCTTTTTACTTAGAAATCTAACTTAGCCATGTGGTAGAATTCAGTGCAATAAGTATTGGATTAAAATGATTGACTAAATCTCTTGAAAACGTGCTACAGCATTGCAAGGAACCATTGCCTGGAACCAGTAAAAGAATATGTGAATTTAAAAGAATGCCAATACGTATCAGATATTTTAAAAGATATAAAGCGAAGCTGTGGTACTTATGCCTTGTTGAAAGAGCATTATCAACATTATGCAAGTGGTTTAAATCCAGAATGAAACATAGGCTATTTGGAAGTACAGTTGTATCATAAGGAAACAATATATTTTCCAACTAATACTGTAAAAGTATTATTTTGTTGGAGTTAATTTTTGTACTCTCATGTTCACTTAAATGTACACACACAAACATACAAAGACACATACCTATATGCATATATGCTCACATACACATACACACACACTTATATATATGTGTGTGTGTGTGTGTGTGTGTGTATGTATGTGCATATTTATATTTATATTGTATACTATATACATGCACACACACATACACACACACATATATATATATAACGAGCGAGAAAAAGAGAGTTGGGTGAGTGATATCCTTTATTCTTTATTTGTTTTGCAATACTGTTGATGTGAATTGGTACTGAAACAAATGTTTTTTGTTGTATAGCAGGGGGTCATTTTAACCCTTCTTTCATACAACACTCACACATACACACATTTATAGGTATATGTGTGTATACATATGCATATATATATGCATATATATATATATATATATATATATATATATATATCATCATCATCATCATCATATATATATGTATATACATGTATAGTAATATATATAGATAGATGTACATGTATATATATATACACACATGTATATATATATTCATACAAATGTATATGTGTGTGTATGTGTGTGTGTATGTATATACATATATATATATAGATATAGATATATATACATACACACATACATACACATATACATGCGTATATGTGTGTGTATCTGTATGTATGTATGTATGTATGTATGCATGTAAGTAGGTATGTATAAGTGCGTGTTTATATGTATATGGTTACACATATGTGTATTTTTCTGTCTACATTTCTGGTCTCTTTGTGTATGTATATATTTGAATTAAAAAGGTAAATATTGCATAAAAAAAACATTGTCATCGAATCATATATCAATATATTGACAAAGAAATGCTGCTTGCAGACCAGAAGAATACATTAATAATATATTAATGACCATATGTAAATTCATGTTATGAAGCCAATCTTTTTTTGTTTTTGTTTGTTTGTATGAATGCTTTGCAAAAACCCCACTGAACATGAATTAATAACAGACTACCTAGAATGTTTTATCTTTATTAATATATTTCAGTATATTTATTTTTTCACTATTTGAAAGGAAGCCGATTGTCTAGATGCTGTTGTTTTATTAAAACTATGGGAAAAAAGCAACTTACACTTATGTTTTGCTTATAAGATGTTTTAAGTTACAGCAACATATGCACAACGTATTCATGTAAAGAATGGAATCATTTGTGTCTGTCTCATTCCTCCAATCTAAAATAGTAAAGTGGGTACTGGACTAGATTTCTTGATATGGTACACCAAGAAATTTCAGTTCAATGAAATTACATTCAAAATGCAACGAAGAATGAATTTGAACTTTTGCATTGCAGTGCTATTAACTCCAAACATATTTCAGTCATATTACACCTCATCAGTATAACAAAGTCTAAAATCATACAACGATCCAGTGTCTCTTTATTTACTAGACTTTTCTTCCATTTTCTTCCAACTTCCACCCAGCAGTATTTTGCGCCATTTTTCAATAGTTAGCTATAAATACTGTGTCATCCATCCTGAAAAAAGGGGATTTGGTTCCAGTCAGTCAGCTGGCAGTTAGCAGAAGACTTCAGTGACAGTATAACTAGTTTCATGTGGGACTTTGAAAGGACACTACCTCAGATGGCATTACTTCAAAATGATCTGCTGTGTTATTTCACCGACTTAATGCTGTAAACTTCGGGATTACATTAAGCCTATACAGCGAATCCCATTATTCTCTATGGACAGAACCTGCCTGTTTAAACTTCTTACTACCTTTTATCACAGTATGCTTCTATCCATTTGCATAATAGTAAGTCCAACAGCCTTCCTTGACTCCTATATACAACAATTCTCTGCACTCATTCCAACCCAAATAAATTATGATGTTTGCTCTAATATAGCCTTCTGATGTATTTTCTCAATGCCTCACAGATGCAACTTGTTCCATTAACTTTCCACATTGTATATTTATTTGATAACATGCTAAAATTGGTAACACTTTACTCAAGTTATACTCTTACATAGTTTTATTCGAACACAGAAACAAGTCTGTTACAAACTCATGACTTGCATAACTTTCTTATACATTTTTCCATAACTTGTGGGAAATTATCATTGTTATACATCTATTTTATGTTTGCTGTTGTTTCTTTTTGTCAGTATTAAAGAAGCCAAAGTTAGTTTTGTGATTTAAATGTTTAAATTTCATTTCAAAGCTATCTCCCAATGCAATGTTTTAATCTGTTTTCTTAGTAAATGTTTATGTTCGGTTAGGTTCCCATAAGATAATTTGGCAGTCATATCTAGATTAGAAATGTAAATGAAAAAATTAGCATATGCTTTCCATGCTGGAATAACTTCATGATAAATAAGATAAAATAAGCACGAAAGCTAGCTAAATCAAAGTTTATTTGATACAAATAGAAAGCAGCAGAAATTACATCTAACCGACATCTTGACCATTAATAGTAAATAACACGAAACAGGAAAAGGATAGAAAATAAAGATTTAGTTTATCAATCTCACAGGAAATTAACCATATAAAAGCTTTGTTACTATGAAATTTAGAGTGTGTATGAGCTTTACAGTTTTGGCAGTACATATACTACCATACACACACACACGCACATTATATATGTGTGTGTGTGTATGTATGCATATGCATGTATATATGTATGTGTGTGTAGTTACATATATACAGACACACACAAATATATATATATATATATATATATATATATATACAATATATACATACATTGTGTGTGTGCATTTTGGTTTTTAATTTCATTGTTTTACGTATATCAATCAATGGACTTTAGTCATGTTCCTGATTTTTCTTGAACAGTTTAGTCAACTGAATCACATCAATACTTATCTTGATATATTCTATTTGTCTTCTTTTGGCCAAAATACCAAGCAAGAGGAATGTAAGCTAAACAATACCAGCTGTCAAGTGGTGAGTGACAAACACTAGAACAAATGTAAAAAATAACACACACACACACACACAACTCTTATACATATGTGATTGGATTCTATACAGTTTCCTGTATTAAGCTCACTTACAAAATATTGGCTGGCCTTGGGCTAGCTAATGCCTTGCACAGTGTGACAGAAGACAAAATCACAATGTTTAAATGGTTTTGAATTGATCTTCTTAATCACACAGTGTTGATAAGTACAATGTTGATAACCACCACAATGTTGATAAGTAAAATATAGCAATCATTCACAAAGTGAGGGACTGTTAGAAGGAGTGATTAAGTGGAAGAAGGGAAGAAAGCAATGCAAGGCTGTATGCAAAGTGATTGAAAGTTAGGTGTGGTGAGATTTACAACTCTAAGGCTCAACTGAATAGCAGGTGGCTGGAGTAATTTAATTTTGTGATATGATTGGCATCATAAATATTTTTAATGCAGTCCTCTTCAACAACCACAGCACTACTTACAGAAAACTAGATAAACTAAATAATACAATAAATAAACATTTATCAACAATGGTTATACAAATAAGCTGTATAACAGTACAGAAACAAATACAATGCAATAAATACATCAGACACTTCACCTATTAAGAAGATGCATGAATCACATGCATGCTGATTATAAGATAGAACACCTTATCCAATAACTCATAAAACAAAGCACAAAATTCATTGCCATGCCATAAACGAAAATTATAAGCATGCACTTGTTGCAACAGTAACAATCTTGTGAACTTGAAAAGAAGATACAAATGAGCAACATAACAGGAACTGCAAAAGTTTGCAACTCCTATATTGACCACATGAATGACACTTTCCCACAGCACTTACAAGATACCACAATCATCATGTATTACATAACATAAAACCAAGCAAAATTAGAAAATGCCCATAAAAACATAACTCTCATCTACAGAATTTCTCTCTCTCTCTCTCTCTCTCTCTCTCTCTCTCTCTCTCTCTCTCACACACACACACACACACACACACACATACACATATGCACGCACACAAATTTACAAAAAGAAGCCAATCCAGATTAAGTCAAAGAGGCAAATCATGTAGCAGACCACAATATTGAAACAAACACACAAATAACATATTTTTGTAAAATAAATAAAGAATAAAATAAAACAAAAAGCACAATTAATAAAGTATAACACTAAAGGCCAAGAAATATTCCAACATTGGCAATGGTGTCAAAAATAATCCCATTGTCTCTGCTTAACAAGTAAGAACAATACAAGCCAATGTTATCCTCCTCCTTCTGAGGATGAGACCATGAATGTCTAGAAGCAGTGATGACAGATTTCTAGGACAAGCAAATTCTACAGTACGCTACAGAAAGTGCAGTAATTAATAAAAATGAATTGTCAAATGCAATAGCTCTTTTTTATGACATCAGACTCTTTATGGCAATTCATCTCAATATCAAACATATATAGCAATATGCATAATACAAGATATTACTAATACAACTAATATATTCATGCATATATGTATTCTGATTTTCATGTTTTATTTTTGTATTTTTCACAATTCTATAATTTTACAATGTTACATATTACAAGAAAAGTACTTTCCTACTTTCTGCAATGCTTAGGTTTATATAGCAGCAGTATTAACTGACAGTTATGTTTCACAGTTGATAACCGTAGTGGAATACTTGAATTTGTCCTTTAAGTACTTTCTAGTATGCTCCAGCAAGCTGTATCTTTCATTCAACTAAAAGGAAGAAATATTTATTCACCTAGACCAATACATAGATAACCTTTACAAATTTCCACTTAGGCATAATAGAAGTGCCAGACCAAATATTACCAAATCAGAGAAGTTTGCACTTAAACATCTCAAAACTGATAACACAACAGTCATCAAACTAGCAGACAAAGTGGGTGCCATTGTCATAATGGGAGCCACATATTACCAGGACTTAGCTGAGAATAAATCGAAGGATACAGCATTTTACATTTTACAGATTCCTGCATCATGAAAAAGCTCAATAACTTGGTTTCAGAATACATCTCCCTTACCACGAGTGAAAGAGACAACATTTTACCAATTTTGAACCTAAAGCAAGCAAATTTTATGGCATACCAAAAATATATACAAGTGATGGTAATTAAAAATGACACCACTATCATCACTGATATATATTATAAAGACACAGATATTCAACAGTGCCTGAACTTTAACTCATGCCATCCAATACATACAAAATGGAATATCCAATAATGTCTAGCCAGAATAATTTTTACCATTGTTGATAATGGAGACATTAGAGACAGATGTCTCACAAAACATAGGATTTCTACTCAAACGAAATCACTCACCTCTACTTATTGAAAATGGTACAGTGTGTGCTAAACAAATACCTATAGAACAACTTAGAGCAAACTAAGAAAGAGGAATGCAAAAACAAAAACATTGTACCATTTATAATGACACAAAACCCATGTCACCAAAATAACAGTCCTAACATCAATAAATTAAACTAACCTATCATTAGTCAAAGTAACAAACTAAAGCCTTTAATTACAGATCAAATACTGATTCAAATTAAAAGGCAACCAAAACATTTGAATCAATTATCAACAAAGGCAAAATTTAACCTTAACAACAATGATAAAACATACATAGTGTCCAAATGCACTGACAATCAATATGGTACATGTGAGTTCAAGCATGCTAGTCAATATATCCATCCAAAAACCAGAAGACTATTTACAAATGCAAATATGAACTGTAAAAGCAGAAAGCTAATCTGCTGCATCAACACCCGAATGTTGAAGAGATATGTATTGACCAGACAGGAAAGTCATTATCAGAAAGCAAATTAGGGTCCCTGATGTTTACCAGATTCTATTAAGCAGCCATTTAGGAGTGGGTGATCTGAAAATGTTTATAATATTCTCATTTTACAAAATGTACAACTCATGTGAAGATGAAAGAAGAGTGAGTAAAAGGAATTTTATTGAGGAATTCAAACCCATCTACATGGACAAAAATAATAATGATGTCAATAATTATAGTAGTAATAATTAATGCTAGGAATTTTAGCAATAATATTAAATTCATTTAAGGCAGGAATATTAGCTCAATAGTTAGAGCATTGAGCTCACAATCATGAGGTAGTGAGTTTGATTCCTGGACCAGGCTGTGTGTTGTGTTCTTGTAAGACACTTCATTTCATGTTGCTTCAGTTCATTCACCCATAGAAATGAGTTGTGACATCAATGGTACCAAGCTGTATCAGCCTCTTCCTTTTCCTCGTGTAACATCAGAGGTGTGGAGAAGGAAGGCTGGTATGCATGGGTAACTGCTGGTCTTCTATAACCAATTTTGCCTCAGAGGGGAATTTTTTAGGTACAATCCCAAGGTCATTCATGACCGAAAGGGGTCTTTAGCCTTTACTGTTTCTAGTAACAAGTGTTTTGCAACATTTTAATATAGCTGAATCCTTTATAGAAGACTTTAATTAAAATGTCCCTCGGAATAAGCCTGTCAATGTCCATTATGTTGGCATGTTCACCAAATCATACTGGGTAAGCTGAATGTTGATTGGTTGAAATGTTTTTTTTCAAATAAGATAATGTAAATGCTACTTGCATCGGCAGTCCTAACCAGGCCATGATATCTAAGCCATACACTGATTGGTTGAAGTAATGTTTGTAAAATACAGCTTGCTGGACTGTACTGGAAAGCATTTAAAAGACAAATTCAAGCAACTCAATGCAGTTATCAATTGTGAAACATAATTGTCAGTTATTGATTGCAGAGATCATAAAAGTACTTGTATTATTATAAAATGCAACATTATAAACTTGTGAAACATACAAACTAAAACGTAAAAATCTGACTGTGCTGTAATTTCATTGATTTAATATATATTAATTAGAAAAAATGAATAGAAATGACTTTTCTGATAATTTTCCCACTTTAATAATTAGATGCTTATGAGTTATTAGGGGTTTACAAAAGGTGTAAACCCCTAAAAACTTATAAACATTTAATTATTAAAGTGGGAAAATTATCAGAAAAGTCATTTCTATTCATTTTTTCAAATATATGATACTGTACCAAGGACTTTCTATTTCTTATTCTACTACATATATCTAAAATATATATATACATATACATACAATTTGAATACTACAAAAAATTCTATATATACACACAGTACTCCTTGTATGTATATATATATATGTGTGGGGGGCTGTCTGTGTGTATTTACTTCTATCTATCTATCTATCTATCTATCTATCTATCTATCTATCTTTCTTTCTATCTATCTATCAGTCTATACATCTCTCTCTCTCTCTCTCTCTCTATATATATATATATATATATATATATATATATCATCATCATCATCATCATCATTGTTTAACGTCAGCTTTCCATGCTAGCATGGGTTGGATGATTTGACTGAGGACTGGCAAAACAGATGGCTGCACCAGGCTCCAATCTGATATGGTAGAGTTTGTACACCTAGATGCCCTTCCTAATGCCAACCACTTCAAGAGTGTAGTGGGTGCTTTTACGTGCCACCGGCACAAGGGCCAATCACGCGGTACTGGCAACGACCACGCTCAAATGGTGTTTTTACATGCCACCTGCACAGGAGTCAGTCCAGCGGCACTGGCAATGACCTCGCTTGAATGTTTTGTTCACATGCCACCGGCACAAGTGCCAGTAAGGTGATGCTGTTAATGATCACGCTCAAATGCTGCTTTTTACGTGCCACCGGCAGTGATCCTGCTCAGATGGTGCTGTTAGCGCTCCACTGGCATGGGTGCCAGTCATCGAATTTGGTTCAGTTACGATTTCACTTGCCCCAACAGGTCTTCGCAAGCAGGGATTTGTGTTCAAAGAAGGAAAGGTACACATAAGTGGGCTGGCTACACCCCTGATAAAGGCCACGTGTTATGGTCTCACTTGTCTTGCCAGGTCTTCTCACACACAACATATTTCCAAAGGTCTTGGTCACTAATCATTGCTTCGATGAGGCCTAATATTCAAGGTTCGTGCTTTACCACCTCATCCCAGGTCTTCCTGGGTCTAACTCTTCCACAGGTACCCACAACTGCTAGGCTGTAGAAGTTTTTCACATAGCTGTCCTCATCCATTCTCGCCAAATGACCATACCAGTGCAATCGTCTCTCTTGCACACCACAACTGATGCTTCTGACATTACACATCCAGCGGAGCATACTAGCTTCATTCCTTGTGAACTTCCACATGTCCTCAGCAGTCACGGCCCATATTTTATTGCCATGTAGCATGGCTGTTCATACACACATGTCATACAGTCTGCCTTTCATTCTGAGCGAGAGGCCCTTTGTCACCAGCAGAGGTAAGAGATCTCTGAACTTTGCCCAGCTTATTCTTATTCTAGCAACTACACTTTCAGTGCACCCTTCCCTGCTACTGACTTGGTCACCTAGATAATGGAAGCTATCAACTACTTCTAGTTTTCCTCCCTGGAATGTAGCAGAAGTTGTTCTCTGCACATTTTCAGTGTGTATTGCTCCTGAGCACCTGCCACATACAAAAACTATCTTGCAAGTTAGCCTTCCTTTGATGTTGCTGCACCTCTTATGTGTCCATAGTTTGCACTGGGTACATCGTATACAGTTTCTACCTACGCCTTTTCTACAAATAGAGCAGGGCCATCTACTAGAAGGGGTTTGTGGTTTGTCTACCTTTCTACTTATTAGGACTTTGGTTTCAGCTAGATTGACTCAAAGGCCCTTCGATTCTAATCCTTGGTTCCACACCTGAAACTTCTCCTCTAGTTCTGATATTGATTCAGCAATTAGAGCAAGTTCATCAGCATAGAGGAGCTTCCAGGGGCATCCTGTCTTGAATTCCTGTGTTATTGCCAGGAGAACTATGATAAATAGGAGGAGGCTGAGGACTGAACCTTGGTGCACCCCTACCTCTACTCGGAATTCACTGTATTCATTGCCAACCCTCACCTTACTAATGGCATCCCTGTACATGGCTCGCACAGGTCTCACTAACCATTCATCTATCCCTAGTTTCTTCATTGACCAGCAAATAAGAAATTGGGGGACCCTGTCAAAAGCTTTCTCCATGTCAACGGAAGCCAGGTACACCAACCATGCGCTCCATTTATTCAACTCTTCCTCCTTCCCGCCTGGTCCCTCTAAACTTCTCTTCACTCTCGATATACAGAGCCTTTACACGGTGATCCCTCACCACAAGAGGCTGTGTGCACTCCAGCATTTCTTTGACCTTCGACCCAACCTCCAACCTGACACATCCACACTCGTTCATCTGGCTTAACTTGTCCTCTCACTCAGCTGGTTCTTGTTCGCTGGTGATTTTTACCTTGTCGGAAGTGGACATGGGAATGAGAATGGGCCCCAACTATGTGAACCTGTTTATTGGCTATGTTGAGGCTCATATATTCTCAGGTTTCACTGGTCCCAATATACTGGTCCATTATATTGACGATTGTATCGGTACGACCTCACTCTCCTGTTAACATCTAGACTCCTTCCTCTTTTATGTCAAACCTTTCCATCCTGCCCTCCACTTCTCCTGCACTATCACTGACACTTCTGTCTCCTCTTTTGACATTTCGATCAGCATTCATCACTCCACTCTCACCACCTCCATCCACTACAAACACACAGACTCACACTCATACTTCAACTTCTCCTCCTCCCATCCTAAACACACCAAGCTCTCCATCCCCTATTCCCAATTCCTTTGTCTACGCAGGCTCTGCAATGACAACCGTGACTTTGAGACTCAGTCTCAACTCATGGCTCACTACTTCATCCTACATGGATATCCCCTCACCACTATCCACACCGGCCTTGCCAGAACACACTCCATGGACCATGCATCTGCTCTCCCCCCCCCCCCGCACTTGTCCTGCCATCTCTCATCTCCCATTTACCTTCTCCTACCACCCTACCACCCTACCTCTCCAACACACCATTCTCCGAGCCTTCCAGTGACTCCAGTCTGACCCCTCCACTTTGCACATGTTCCATAACTGACCCCTCTCTTCTTTCAAACGAGACCTCTTGGTCCACAGCTTCTTCCCTAACCCAACCTCCCAAGCCAGCTCATTCCCCTTCTCCTGCCCATACTGCGCACTTGCCCTTACCTCTCCAACACCACCCTCCTCACCAGCACCCATCATCAGCCCTATCATTTCACCGACTCCTTATCCTGCACTTCTAACAATGTCATTTACTGCATCTCCTGCTCTCTCTGTCCTCTATACATCAGGCAAACAGGACATCACTTGGCTTACTGGTTTGCGGAACACCTCCGAGACATCCGACTTGGCAATGACAACGCGGCCTCATGCCATTTCTGCTCTACCGGTCACTCTTTGCAACTCCTGTCCATGTTCGGATTGTCCTTGCACAGGGGCCATATGGACTCCCGTCTTCGCCGCGAACAGGTATTAATCTTCTCTCTTCACTCCTTTGCACCACATGGGCTCAACTCTCCTCCCCCTTCATCTAACCCTTCTCTCCTCTCCTCTCACACCTACTTCCTCCCACCCACCTCTCCTCTCTTGCTCCTATTTCTTCTCTTCACTCCTACCCACCTTCTCCCTTCCTCCTCTCCCCTCATTGTCACCCCTCCCTCGTAACCCCACCCCTACACAATCTAACCCCACCTACCCTATCCATCCCATCCCACCCTCACCCCATCTCTTACACCCACTCCCACATGCCCCCTCTACCCCCACATTCAACCTAACCCACACCCCACCCTTTCTTTCCCCACATCCCAACACCACCACACCACACCACATACTACCACACCACACACCACCACACCACCCTACCACACAACACCATATCACATCACACCACCTCGCACACACTAGCACTGACCACTTCCCACACCCACACCATCATCCACATACCTACACATGCACACACACACACACACAGATCAAGGTCACCAGCCCTCTTCCACAAGCACATACATGCTCTCTTATACACATGCACACGCACCTTCAATCTATTATCTACTTTATTATCTCCCCTAGTTCCTAGCTCTCCTGTGTGACCCCCACTGTCCAGCATTTACCATGATAGATCACTAGCCATTACACATTCTTTATTTTCTCTCCCTGTTTCTTTCTGTGTTCCTTTCTGTGGATGAGCGTAGGCTTGAAATGTTAAAGACTTTTTCACTTCCTGACCATTAAACTAATACATCTGTTTGTTGTCTACACCAGCTGTCTTCGTCTTTTGTTTTTTTTTGTGAATTCTCTCCCTATACACACACACACACACATATATATGTATGTATGTATGTAATGTATGTATATATACACATTTAATTTGGTAAATAAATAGTGTGTATTAGGTTAATAGTTAGGAAAAATATGAGAAGTCTTTTATTTTAAGTGCTTATGCTTTTCTATAGTAAGAATAGAGAAGGAAAAACACAAGGGAGAGAGAAAAGAACAAATGTGACTCAATTAGATGATCACCGCATACTGAAATGACCAGCAGTAGAAATAGGTTGATAGTGGTATGAGTAGCATGAGGAGCAATGCTGAGGAGTAAACTGAGGTGTGAGTGGCAAGGGGAGCAACTCTGAACTTGGTTTATATGTGTGTAAGAGGGAGAAAGAGTAAGGGGACTATCTAATCTAATAATGTATTTCTTTTGTTCATTCTCAAACAAACTCAACATATTTTAATGATTGGCTAGATCAGTATACACATTCATATTGAGGTGAGGTGAAAAATTCTGATGAGCTGAAATTAATTAGAAACCAAATTTAGGCAATAGAGTGGAGTGTAAGTCTAATACTAACAGTATAGGGAGAACTCTGAACATGATTTGGTCTCAGTAGACCTCTTCAGCAAACCACAGTCTTTACCAGTACAGCCAAATAAGGATGAGGTGAGAGACGTCCTTTTATTATTATGTGGTTTAATAACTTGAAATGTATTGTTGCAAGCCAAGAAATTTTAATTAATTAATATTCAGCTAATAATAAGGAGAAGCAATTATTAGCTTGCTGATCAATTCTGTATGTTAGCACCAGTCTTGCAATTTGAATTTCATGCTGAGCATATCCATTATATTTTTTGCAATGCCTGACATGTTTTAAACAGATCTACTATATTATAATTTGTTGTAGTCTTCCCATTCTGTTTGTTGCTCCACTCACTCTTCTAATGCAATGTGCTATCTGACATGCATTGTTCCTACTACTGCTGCCTGATTTCTTGGACTTGTGTGGTAGTCTGATATATTTATTAAATAAATGTTGACTATGAAGCATATAGGATGTAATATAAATATTATTTTATGAAAATCTCTTTCTCTATTCGTTTCTTCCTTTCATTCTACTTCTCTGTCTACTTCCACTTTCTCTTACACTTGGCTACTTTTATTTGAGCATAACAATTTTCAAATAAAAACATGCTATAGAAGGAGAGAGTGGGGATAAGAGAAAGAGGGATTTACAATATACTAAATACCAAAAGACTATTTATTTTACATCCTAACTGTAATAATTTTATTTGGATATTTATGGAGTCCAAAAAAACATAATGGTCTGCAGCCCATTTTACATTTATCTGTCTACATAACATCATCATCATCATCATCATTTTACCATATGTTTTTCTATACTGTCATAAGTTGGGTCTATAGTATGACATGCAAATACTTTTCTGAATCTAGTATCATCTTGCTTGTGAGACTTATTATCTATAGTTCTGACCTCTCCATTATTTATCACATCTTCATTTGCTATGAGTATCCTCTGCTGACACCACACATCACTTTTTCATCCAGCATTTATTGTCTATTTACATCACATGTCCATAGCAACACAGTCATATTTCCTGCATATATTAACTGATGCATCTACTACCCACTCATTCTCTCTCTCTTCCTCTCCCTCTCTCTCTTATTTGTACTTCAACTTATATTTTATGTAATATTACATCTCTGTCAGTTCATATTTCATTCACTTCTCTTTTGTCACCACTGGTCTTTTACATTCTTACACATGGGTAATACATAATTATCAATCTTCCATAATCTGCATGCAAATTAATATAATGTTTTTATCAGAATATAATGCTTCAGTTTCAAATTGAAAGAAAGTCAGTCTATTTATGGATTAGTCAGCAAAGGAATGGCAGCATCTATAGACTCTTGTTGGAATCTAAGATTGGTAGGGAAAGGTGGAGCAAACCACTTGACTTATGAGTTACTCTTAATTTGAAGACCTGCTTCAAATTTTCACAACACAATGGACTCTTCTAAAAGCATCCTAACACCATATAGTTGTGTTAAATGGATGACAGATTAAGGCTACTGCCAATATGTTACAGCAATATTATAAACAACACATTGAAGGCAACAAGTTGGCAGAATTGGCAGAATTGGCAGAATTGGTAGCATACATTTTGAGTTCAAATTCCACTGAGGTTGACTTTGCCTTTCGTCTTTTTGGGGTCAACAACATAAGTACCAGCAGAGTACTGGAGCCAATATAATTAACTTACTCCCTTACCCAAAATTGTTGGCTTTGTGCTAAAATTTGAAATCATTATTATTAGCAACACATAATCACATTGAAATATATTTCTAAATCACTTAGGAAATAATCGCAAATTTTTGTTGTTCATGTTAACTCCCAAGTCACCCCTTATCCAGTGAATGCTGTTTCAGCTATGGCAATCCTCATCCTTTTTATTTTTTTGTTTTTCAATCAGTGAGTTTCTAAAACAATATTTCCCCAGTATTTTATATTTTTAAGAGTGTAGTGTAGAACCCAAGAGATATTTGGTTTCTATTTCTAGACTGTCAGATAACCATATAGATGCTTCTTTGTTAACTTGAATCATAAGTGCACTGGATTGGAACAAATTGTTTAATTTATTTGAGCTTCATAAAAAAACAACAACCATCACACAATAACATACTATGAAAAGAAATATTGGGAATAGCAATGCTATGATGTGTCGCAACTTTAACAAATCACTGTGATCGCTTCCTTTATCACATTGGACAAAGAAGTTGAATAAGTATCGAATATAGATTTATTAGTTAGATTCTTTTTCATCTTTTTAACTTTTAATGTTTTCATTAATGCTTAATGTTTTCATGCTGGGGTAATGCTTTCAAGGATTTTTAGTTGCCTATATTGGCCCCAGTATTTTGTCTGGCAATTATTTCATTGTTCTCATAATATATGAAATATTAAGTGGATATTAGTGAAAGTTTTGATAACTCAGTTAGATGCAAATACTGCTGGATACTTCTGTTCAAATGTACCAGTTCTTGCCTATGCCATTGTAAACATTCCACACGCGCGCACACACACACATTGAAACATTGATGTTCATCATAAAATGCAAGTTACAAATCAATGCTATGGTAGAAAGATACTACTTAAGATGCCAAAATCTTGAATAACATGGCAGGCAAGTAAACTGCTAAACCATACATTCATGCCTTCATAAAAAATACTAAAATACAAACTGTAAAATGCATCAAGTTTCTTAATAGCATTTGTATTCTAATAATCATGAACTGCCCTCCTGGCCTCAGTACAAGCAAATTCTTTACTTTTTTATTGTCCTCCCCCTCTCCCCCTCCTCCTCATCACCATCACCATCACCATCACCATCACCATCACCATCATCATCATCATCATTTAATGTGTGTCATACATGCTGACATGAGTTGGATGGACTTGACAGGTGCTGGCAAGCCAGAGGACTGCACTAAGTTTCCCTGTCTGGTTTGGCATGGTTTTTACAGGTGACTGATTTACTTAATGCCAACCACTTTACAAAGTGGACTGGGTGCTTTTCATATGGCGCTAGTACTTTTTATTATTATTATTATTCAGTAGTTTTATTTTTATAGCATGCTTTCACTTCACTACCGAGTGCAGCTCTGTGTGCCTTGGGTATGTGCTGTGGTTTTCTGTGATGATCTTATGGTTACTGAATTGAAAGTGTTTTGCGTAGGATGTGTGCAGTGCCCAGTAGTGCAATTTTCTGTATGTTATAGATACTCGTAAGTCCTGGTATTTTTGTTATGTTTTTATTTGTTTGAATATTTTTTTTATCATACCTAATGTGCCTACTATGATAGGAATTGTTTCTGTTTTTAGATTCCACATTCGAGTTACCTCTATTTCCAGGCCTTTGAATTTTGAAAGTTTCTCCATTTCTTTTAGGGAAACGTTGTCATCTGCTGGTATTGATACATCAATTAGAAAGCATTTCTTTTCTTCATGATCTCTGACAACTATATCTGGCCTATTGACCTTAATTTCTCTATCTGTGTGCATTGGCATGTCCCATAGTATGGTTGCTTTCTCGTTTTCTGTTACCTTTTCTGGCGTGTGTTTATACCATCTTTTTTTCTGTTGTTATTCCATAGTGTTGGCATAGCTTCCCGTATATGTAGGTCCCATCTCTGTCGTGTCTGTGAATATATTCCTTCTTAGCTAGGACTGGGCAGCCAGAGATAATATGATTTATTGTTTCTTGTCCATCACCACATATTCTGAAGTTACTTGTTATGTTTCTTTTCACCAGAAATTGCCAATTGTTCTTGGCAATTTCTGGTGGGGAGGCTTTGGTCTTGTGCAGCAATTAAAAATCCTTCAGTCTCTACTTTGAGTCCTGAGCTTCTCAACCATTGCTGGGATTTTTCTCTGTCTATTTCTTTTGCATTTATTTTAGCCCAGTATTTGCCATGAAGGGGCTTTTCTTGCCATCGTTTTATCATGGTCTGTTGCTGTTTTAGTTTTAGTTTGGATTTCATTTGTTTTATGGCTTTTCTTCTTCTTCTTCTTCTTCTTCTTCTTCTTCTTCTTCTTCTTCATATTTGTTAGGTGGTATGATTTCTTGTTTGTATTTGTCAGCTTCCTTAAATACTGAAAACAGCTTTTTGTTTTGCTCGTGCTTTGTGGCTATTTGTATTAGTTTTCCTTGCATCTGAAGTAGGTATTTTTGCAGTCCTATGGGGGTTATTTTATAATAGTTTTCTAGCTGTATAAGGCCTCTGCCATCTTTTGTACGTTGTGTGTATATATAGCCTTTCTAAGTCAGATTTTGGGTGGTGCATACTAGATCCTGTCATTATTTTTCTTGTCTATTTTGGTGAGTTCATTTAGTGTCCAGTTAAGGATATTGTAGCTGTAACTTATAACTGAGACAGCTAAAGTGTTAATACCTATTATCTTGTTTTTAGCATTGAGCTCTGTTTTTAGTATTGAGCTAACTCGTCTATAGCATTCTTTCTTTATTTTCTCTTTCATTGGTGTGTGTTGTATCCTATCTAGTTCATTGATTCCTAAATATGTGTATGTCTGGCTTTGGTCTAATTCTCTTATTTCATTGGCTTTATCTAGAGTGATGTTGCTACTCTTAACTAGTTTTTCTCTTTTCAGGGTTGCTTTGGCACATTTTTCTAATCCAAATTCCATATCTATTTCTTTGGTAAATCCATGTACTGTCTGCAGTAGTGTTTCCAGCTATTTATCATTTGTAGTGTATAGTTTTAGGTCATCCATATATAAAAGGTGGCTGATTGTTTTGCCGTAAAATTTGTATCCACATCCAGTTCTATTTAGCTTGTCAGATAAAGGTGTCAGTGCCAAGCAGAAAAGGAGTGGAGAGAGCGTGTCTCCCTGGAATATTCTTCTTCTAATGGGGATGGCTTTGTGTTGTATTTCCCTCGGAAGACTCGTAGAGATAACACAACAAGTTGTACAATTTAATTATTACATTTATTATTCAATTACATACAAAGAACGCACTCACCCAATGTTCGTTATAAATAAACAAAAGTCATGTCCGCCATATATATATCAATGACATTTTACTACGACAGTCACACAAGACAACAACAATGAAACAATGAACTCAGACGAACCACGGTGACACACGGAACGTCAAACAAATGACATATCCAACAGTCCATATAACACTTTGGTTTTCATGAGTCCCTCTTTTGTTTGGAGCTGTAGCACTGTCTGCCATTTATTCATAGAGTGTCTTATGTATTTTGTTTATCATCATTATTATTATTATTATTATTAATATTATTATTATTAGTATTATTATTATTATTCATGAAGGTAGCAAGCTGGCAGAATCTTTAGTACACCAGGCAAAATGCTGAGCAGTATTTCAACCATCTTCATGTTCTGAGTTAAAATTCTGTCAAGGTTGATTTTGCTTTTCATCTTTTTGGGGTCAATAAAATAAATACCAGTAAATCATTGGGGTCAATGTAATCAAATATCCTCTCTCCCAACTTTCAAGCCCTGTGCCTATAGTAGAAAGGATTAATAACATTCAGTCAATCGATTAATCAGCAAGATTTGTCAAAAATCCTTTTGTTGCCATTTATGGCCTCATCAGTGCCATGTCTGTTTGCTTCAGGTGTGTCTGCATGTGTGTATCGTTGGCATGGTGATCCTCCTGAGATACAAAATGTTTCAACACATAAGTTTGAAAATCTTGTAAATGAAATAGAAAAACAAAATATGTGTGTGTGAGAGAGAGAGAATCATCTTAATTTCTATCTAAACACGTTCGACAACTAGCACCACAATCAAAACAAATTTAATATCAGTTTAACTTAATTGATACAAACCAAGCTGGTTCTCTGATACAAAATTTTACTTTAAATAATCCACATTTAAATTAAAAGCTTCTACAAGTAACTGAATTAGTGGTTTTAGTCAATCCCTCCAAATTAATTGATTTTATTCTCAAAATTAGTTGGAGCACATCTTATGTGAAGTTGATACCTTTAATCATAGACCCCAAAATTTCCTACTTTGCCCTCATTGTATATCCTTTATTCTTATTATCTCTCTCTCTCTCTCTTATCCTTTATTTTTTTTCTTGCTTCAATCATTGGACTATGGCCATGTTGGGGCACTGCCTTGAAATGTTTAGTTGAACAAATTGACCCCAGTACTCAAGTATTAGTTTCGGCACTTATTCTATCAGTCTCTTTGCTGAGCCACTAGATCACAAGGACATAATCAAACCAACACCAGTTGTCAAACAGAGATGATAAGATAAACACAAGCATAAAGACACATGCACACACACTCATAATAGGCTTCCACACAGTTTCTGTCGACTAGATTCACAAGTCATTGGCTGGCCCAGGGCTATTGAAGAAGATATGAACCCAAGGTAGCATACAGTTGGACTGAACCCAAAGCCAGGTGATTGCAAGTGAGCTTCTTAACTATACAACCATATCTGTGCCTCATTTTTGAGTAAAGATCTTAACTAACCCAATGCCAACAATGTATACAGCCTCTATTATTATATGGTCAGCTGGTTCTAATTTGATTTAATTTTTCAACACCAGAAATTTACACATCTTTTTATCAAAAGATAGCATTTACTCTTTTACTGCAGAATCATTCAAAATTTCATCAACCTTTACTGCATAAAGTATTTTTATATACCAATCTATCTTTTGTCAAGGAATGTCATGTTTGAAACTATCTTTTGTTGAGATATTTCAAATTTATTGACTTGCAGAAAATACCATTTCTTTTTTTTGGTAGATACTTAACATCATTACTAGAATAACCATGGACATTAATTTTGCAGTTGAAGGGTTAATAAGCTGAAGCCTTCGCTCTCTGCCTTTAACCCTGAGCTTTGTAGCCACTGATGGGTGTGCTTTTGGTCAACATCAGCTTGCTAGGGGCTACTTAATTGCATCTGTTCTCACTAAACAGTGACGTCTGTGCAGATTTTCCTTGATCACAGTAACTGCTTAATACTGAATTTAAATTTACACATTTCTTGTATATACCATTCTGACCAATTATTAATTTCAATCTTAGTGGTAACCCTGTTAGTTATCAGTGTTTTAATCAATGCTGTTTGGTAATTTTTAAGTAGTTCTTCACCAGATTCTGTAATGTGAATGTAGCTGTCAACTTTGTGTATTCATGAACATCTTATTATTGAACTGTTGTGGTATGAAATAAAGTGTGTGCAGATATATAAAGAAACTCTGAATCATGGTTCATGACTTTCTGTACACAAAATAATTTGCAATAAACTTTTAAACAAACTCGAATTTACTTTAGTTCTCTCATACCAGGTCAGTAAAAATATCACACTTAACTTTCTCAATGGTTATGTTCTTTTAAAAGGGCTGCTGCACAGAAATTATGATAATGTTGGTGAAGAGGAAATGTAGGAGGAAAATGAAAAGATGATGACGACGACGATGATGATGATGATGATGATGATGATGATGATGATGATGATGATGATGATGATGATGATATCATCATCAAGATCCACAGCAACAACAACTGATGCAAAATGACAAATCTAAAATTTAAAAATCCAGAAATGTTACCATGTGATCTGTATGCTGTATATAATTATAAAATGTTCATATCCAATAATTTAAGTTTCAAGAATAATTCTTTTAACTTGAATTTTTCCTTTATATTTCTGTCATGAAACCTGAAATAGTGTTGTTGTAATAATTGTCTGTTTAAATTTTATCTTATTCTAAGACAATATAAAAAGTTTTTCTTTTTTTTTTTTCACAATTGATTATCATCTGACACACAGTGTTACTAATCATCTTTTCTGACTTTCTAACAATGCTTTCGCAGATACTGGTCATAGTATTTTCAAAAGAAGAAGGGGAATTATGGTTATCACTAATAGATCTGCTTTAGTAAATCTACTATTGAAAAGTGATTATTATATTTTCAATTCATATTCTTTAATAGCATCTTTATTCCCTTTGTCACTGATTGATAGACAGATTAATTCTAAAATTTCATTTATAATTTTCAAATTTTTATTTGAATCAATAAATTACAAAACTCATCTTCCAGTTATTTTAGTTATGCACATTGCTAATCAATATAGAACAGTGGTAAGTTAACAAATCTTGAAATATGAAATATAGTGAAAAATTAGGGACACACATTTAAGAACATGCTACAATAAGCCTGAAAAATACATTTGGTACAGGTCAGAAGAAATTTCAGTGCTAAAAATCTTAAATAATATCCTGTTACATGTGATGCCTGCTTTTTTTTAAAAAAAGGAAGACATTTTACATTGCTAGAGTGTCATGCATCTAAACCCAGTGAACTTAGTAAGATCCTGCAATATAATGACATCTACATTCAATGAAGGTAGACCTAAAATGATGTATTTTGATATAAGGTTGTACAACACATGGACAATTATTCACAGTTCATGACAAAGGTAAATCAGAAGTAAAGAACTAACCTGAACATTAGTCTTATAAAATTGCAATCAAGTTTTTAAGTTAAATAGAGGGGCAAATTAAATATAATTCATTCAAGAGATATACAAAACTATTACTTTAGGGTAAATGTTAAAAGATTAAGCAAATGAAAGCAGATACCTAAATTTTGGGTAAGTAGACTTCAGATAACTTACTTTTCACCATTGTTATATTACACATGATTTTTGACATGTGGGAAAATTGTTTATCATATGCTCATAATTGTTGTATTTAGAGCATTGAATTTGTTTCTACTCATTTTAGGGGCAAAATTTTTCAGCATTCCTTTTTGAAATCACTTACAAATGAAGTCTCTGTTAAACCAAACTAATGATGTACAAGGGGGTGCTGGCTTTAAGGGTATCATGAATGATTTGGTTGGAGGCCCAAATTTCCAAGTTCTTTTACAGGGCTTAGAAAAACTGAAGGATCACTGCAATAAGTGTGTGAATCTGAGAGGAGAATATGTTGGATAAAATCATAATTAAATGAGCCTCCTGTATTTTGTTTTACCCAAAGCCAGGAACTTTTCAACACCCCCTTGTAATGTAACTTATATACCTATTCATTTGTAAAATTAAAAATAAATTATTCTTTTCAGTATAGAAGCATTTCCACAGGTCCATTAGTACTTGTAATTCACTCTTGGTACAAAAAAAGACAGTTCTCCATTACAATTCTATAGTTTAATCAATAGATTTGTATATCCGTCAGTGACTTGTTAAAACAATATGCCAATGCTGCCCCTGAACATTGAACCACTCTCATCTTAACCTATGATTTTTATATTAGCAGTCTACTGTTTCTTAATACTTGCTGCATTATTACTGTATTCCTTCCTTGCTGTATTGATCCATGCCACAATCCACTGAGTTCAATGTTGTGATACAAATAAAGTTCCTTACAATAAAGAGCATCAATTCTCATTTATGATTACGAGGGATAAAATTTGAAGACCTTTGCATGCAAGCAATCAATGGAGTATGTAATTCTAAGCCTCTATTCATGTTCTTAATAACCCTAATATTTCACTTGTTAGAATGACTACTTGAAGATAATATTTCATTTACTAACATTAGTTTTATTCTATATAGTTCACTTTATAGTGTCTTGCTTGTTAAGGAAAATCTCAATACCTTCTAGTGAGTGGGCTATTCAGATGAATGTTGTTAATGTAAACAATTAAGTTTTATCATTATTATTATTATTAATAATAAGTCATCTAACCTTTAAGACATGCTCATTCACATAATATATACCCTAACACACGCACAGACACACATATATATACATCATGTATATATGAATATATTTATTGGATATACTTTTATGATATTCTTATGGTCAAGATTCTCTCTCTACATATCTGTGTGTGTGTGTGTGCATCTGTGTGTATGTGTGTGTGTGTGCATCTGTGTGTATGTGTGTGTATGTATGTGCAGGCACAGGCATAGCTGCGTGGTAAGAAGCTTGCTTCATAACCACATGGTTTCGGGTTCAGTCCCACTGCATGACACTTTGAGCAAGTGTTTTCTTCTATAGTCTCAGGCCAATCAAAGCCTTATGAGTGGATTTGGTAGACAGAAACTGAAAGAAGCCAATTGTGTGTATAAATGTGTGTGTGTGTGCATGCGTTTGTGTTTGTCCCCCACCACTGCTTAACAACCAATGTTGGTGTGTTTATGTACCCATAACTTAGCAGTTCAGCAAATGTGATGGATAAAATAAGTACCAGGCTTATCAAAAAAGAAATCAGTACTAGAGTCGATACACTCAACAAAAGAATATTCTTCATAGCAGTGCCACAGCATAGCGTCATGACTGAACAAGTAAAAGATAAAAGATATATATATATATATATATATATATATATATATATATGTTGTAAACTGAAGCTTCACTAGCAATATGTGATGCTACAGAAGATATGCCAATTGCTTTGTGCAAACAGATACACACGTGTATGCATACATACATATATATATATTTCATATCTGTGTATATGTATACATATGTGTATGCATGAATGTATAAGTGTATGAATATTTTGTGTATGTCCCTTTATTTCGTATCGCTCAGTTGTACTTTGTTTACTTCCTCTTTTCATTTTTGCGTACTTGTTTATTCAATTTAAAAAGCAGTTGTTTAACCTTGTTATCTTAGAAGGTCGTCAAATGTTAACTTCTTCTAAAGCGTATACCAACCCTTTGCTTAAATACTGCTATCATCTTAATGGCCTTCTGTTTCACAGTAAATACCTATTAGCATTTTCAATTCATTGTGTGTATTACATAATTGTCACGTGTAGCATATAATCATTTTACTGTGTAGCCCTATTTCTCTAAATGCTGCAAGACAATTGCTATAGATTCAGAGTTTTACCTTTTTTGTTTTGTTATTGTAAAACTAGATGAAGTTTTAATCAAAGTACGTGTAAACAGCCTTAACTTTGTCATCTTCAATAAGACAAACATTGGCAATTAGATTATATATATATATATATATATATATATATATATATATATATATATATATATATATATATTTCCCTATATTTTTAGACTGTTTCTTTAAAATATTAAAAAGTAAATACTTTATATATTCCTACTATTAAGCATACTGTTCATAATATGTTGAAGGTATTATTTTAATATTATATAAAATTTAGCAGTTTGATTTCCAGTTTTACTTTCTAATGAATCCTAAACCTTTATCTTCTCAGTTTTTATTATTGATCTTTATATCTAGTTTACCATCTATTATGTAATTTTGTTAATTACCTGCTTTGGCCACCAATTATTGGGCTGTTTATTGTACTGTCATTGGCTAAGTTGAATGCAAGAAGTTGCATTTTTAGACAAGAATGACTCAACAGTAACTGAAATGCATTTCCATATATTTATCATTTCATACAGTTTATATATTACATGTGAAAAACCTACAAACTTGTCAAAGTTACTTATTTTTCTATAGACTGAAAAGTGATGAACAACTTTGATAAATTTTTGATCCTTATCAGGGTTTCATCAGAGATGTCTACATTATTTGATTAATCCCAGAAAACAAGCTGCCAGTCTGTTCATATACACATCAATTGTAGTAGTTTCAAAGAAATGGAACTATTAATTTGCTTAGCAAAAACGTATAACTGTTTATTTGATATGAGAGGCCTGTCAGCAGGGAACCCAGTCAACACAGTATGAAAATATGATATAACATATGTAAATTTACATTGAAAATCATTAGGCCAGCAGTTTTGTGGGAGGGGGTAAGTTGATTAAATTGACCCCCAATGCTCAGCTGCTACTTATTTCATCAACTCCAAAAGGATGAAAGGCAAAGTTGACCTCTGTAGAATTTGAACTCAGAATATCAAGTCGGATAAATGCCACTAAGCATTTTGCCTGATATATAACAATTCTGCCTGCTCACAGCCTTGTACTTCGTCTAATATTGAAAACTATTGAAAATTATTCCATCATTGATTTTATGATGATCTTGGCTCAAGTTTCTAAATTCATAACCACCTATCATATCTTTCTACTTGTTCAGTCTCTTTCTTCTATTTACAGCCATTTGCAATCATATATACTCTCAAATTTCATTTCGTTCTCATAGTTTCAAAAAGCCACCTTCAACAAGATTCTGAAGTTACAGTGATTCTGTTTAATGATATTCTGTTTAATAATATTAAACTTTACATCTTTTAGTGAATCATTTCATTTCATATTTGTTGCTTTATTTCCCAGATCATATGTGTTCAAGGGGACACACAAGTGTGTGTGTGTCTGTGTCTGTACATGCATGCAGTGCATGTGTGTGTGTGTATGTGCAGTCCTTTACATTTCAGAGTCTTTGCCTTCCTGAAAATCTTGCCATAACTCAGAATTTTGTAATGTAAAACCAATTTTTCCTATTGACTTCCATGTTTTTAATTATGATTCGTTCCAATAGAATTGGTAAAAACAAAAAAGAACCAGAGGACAAAAACATGTGCAATAACCACTTTTATTCCTAAAAAAACAATTTTTAAAGAAAACAGTGTAGTATATGCACAAAAAACATTTTGAAGAGAATTGTGTCAGGGAAAAATATGAATATGGTGCTGTATGGCAATATATTGACCTCAAAAGATACTGACTGATGTGTGATGGTAGTTAATAGAAAAGATGGATACTATTTTCGCTTCTGATAATTACCATCAGCATCTGCTTCAGAGTTAAAGAACATACCAAAGTTGTTGACATTTATGATGCACGATATTTTTGTAAAGCTCGGAGGAGGAACAGAACTCATTATGAACTCCTCCTGTAATTTTTATGTCATGTTCTTCTCAATATGACTATTATCAGTAAAAACCTTCTGACATTTCTCTATAAGCTGCAAAATTTTTACCCATGTTCTTTACAGTTAACTGCAATTGACTTGATTGCCTCGTTCCAGTCACCTTGAATAAATATAATACACAATGCTGTATTTTTTTTTTATTTCAGTTTAATCCAACAGCAGCAACAATAGACAATAAAACCAAAGCAAACAGTAAAACAGTAGAATATGGGGAAAGAAATTATATTCTGCATCAGCAAAAAAGTAGCCATTTTTTTACTTCGAACACAAGAATGGAAATCATAAAATAAATTGGTGAAGGAATGAAATATTCAGATTGATTAAAACAAGCAGTGAGACTAAGATTAGTTGAATTGGAGAGAGCACAAGCAAGTAGAAATAAAGGCGGGGGCAGATATATGGTGGCAAGAATGTCAAAGGAAAGGAAAGGCAAGATTAGTTGAAATGGTGCACTTACAAAAACACTGATTGTAGAAGGATGAGGGCAGGTGTTTGCAATATAGTTAATAGGAAAGGAAAATAAAAAATACTTGTAGAAGGAATGAATAAACTTAATGTGTTAAATTAGTAGGCTGTAAGCAAGAAAATTTTGTAGAAAATGAAAACTGAACATTGATGAGAAATCAAGCATATTAAAGGACCACATCATTATTTCTAAAAGTTATTTTAAAGCATATATAGATATCATGGTGTCAGTTTTGAGCAAATTTACTTAAGTGTCCCATGATGCAGAATTATGTGCTGAACCCCAATATCGTTGGTTATACATAAGCACAGAAATTTGGTAGTTTTCTATGATACAAAGGATGCTTGTGTGTGTGTATATGCATGTGTGCATGTATGTATGTACTTATGAGTGTTTGCCTTTATACATGTATATATGTGTATGTGCATAACATAGATATATACTCTGTGTATGTGTATGTGTATGTGTATGTATATATATATATATGTGTGTGTGTGTGTGTGTGTGTGTATGTATGTATATATATAAACAATATATGAGTATATGCATATATATGTACATGTATGTATATACCTTCATCCACATGTATATATATAGATACATAACTGGGTACATGACGTGACAAAAGAACATGGACAAAATGGTAAACAAGGTGCAACAAACAAGCAGGCCACATAGAAACGTCCCCTTCATCAGCTGCCACCATTAAAACCCAGGCGTTTCTAAGAATTAAGGCAGTACGCATCGTTAAAATGGTTCTTCCCACGAACACACGTGTATATATATATATATATATATATATATATATATACTACAAAATGTTATATAGCGTTACCCAAGGTTCCGTGCCCACAAACCCAAAGCCTTGTCAACATCTCGCCAGACTCTACACAAATAAAATTTTTTTGAATATCTATGTCACAGACATGAGAAAATACTCAAAACTCGAGGAATATGTAAAAGCATGACTGACTAAAATATTTCTTTGCGGTTGTTGAATGCACCAGTATTCTTAAAGTCCTTAAGAATTTTGGCTTTGTCTGCGATGCAGATCTTGCAATGGCCACTTCTCTTAATATACGGGCCCCAAAATCAATTAATTTCTACCTGACATCATACTGGATCCCTTGATCTTTGAGGTGCCACACACGGTAGGCCAGGGACGTGACAAACCATCTTTAGGGGACTCTGAAGGATGTCTAGAGGTTAAGAAAATGTTTCTTGACCGAAGTACTCGCTGAACCAATATATTTATGAACATGGAATGTGGTCCTATTCGCACTCCTGGTAACATATGACACAGGGATGGTCATCCCATCGCTGTCAAAGGTGAATGTTTGGTCCTCATCCGAGGTGGAGGAACTGGGAATGGCAGATATCTCCGCCAAGTCGCTGGTTCTGGCTAGATAATTATTTCCAGGCATGGCATTTCTGCAGCACTTCCTTTTATGGGTGCTAGGGCCAGGCTTGTAGGCGATGCAGTCCTTAAACCCACTCAATGCCAGTACCTCGTTGTAGTAGGGGGTAGCAACATCGAAGATATTTTGATTTGAGGATAGATTTGAGATCCTCTTGCTTACACCTTTTACTAGGTTCCTGAAAACAACGAGGGGGCAGGAGGTTGTGCTAATATAAGACAATCCCTCATTTGGTTTGTGATAGGGCCTGTATGTATCAGAGCCCAGATCTAAAGTAACATCTAAAAAATTTTCTGTGATGAGATTAGTCTCAATGATGATCTTGAGACCCATTGAGCCTAAGGTGCTAATTAGGTCCTTTCTAAGACTATCTAACGTGTGACCATTGGCTCCTCTAGAGATGGCTAAGGTGTCATCTCTGTAGAGGCCAAAGCAGACTGAAGGAAACCTCTTCCCTAAGGTGTCCAGGATGTACAATCCGATAAGATCACAGACATCAGTACAGTCATATGCTCTCATAGCTACATCAAAGGAACCTTCAGGGTCAGATTGCTTGATCCAAGTTGAATCTTTGCTGAACAGCACCATCTTTCTGGCATGCATATCTCTAACATTACTATCATTAATATCTGCGAAGCCCTTGGCAAAAGAAAGTGCCTTCAATAATAACTCTTTAGAAATAAATGGATAAAAGTCGACAATGTTGAACTGTGTAAATCTATCCCTGCCTCTGTCCCAGTTGGCAATGAACCATGACGTTACTTCATTGGTGCTGCACCATAGAGGGAGGCTCGCATGTCTTCTTATGTCATCATTAATCCTCCTCAGTATATACTTGCTCATCCGGCCAATCTCAAACTTGGCCGGGTTGATCAGGTCGCATTTAGGGTAAGATGCAAAATTTGACTTGTGATATTTCAGAGTTATAAAAGGATTTCTCTTGGCCAAGATCTCTACTCTGTCTGCTATATCTAGATTAATTGCTATTTGTTCTAGCCTCACAATTAATGTTATTGTAAGTGTTTGGGGAAGCATGTCTGTATTTTTGTGTGATTTAATCATTTAAAAGCCTATTATAAGTGTATGTATCTATCATGTATAAGTTTTTAGTCTTATCTTAAGAAGATTAAGGGACTGTTAGAGTTTCTTATTTTATGTATATCTTCACGGAATTTGCATTGAAAAAGGGAAAAGGACATATGGAATTTCAGCCTGGGTATTATGCTTCAAAGGCCTCGAGTTCGTTGATTCTCTGTGAGAACTTCCTAAACTTGATACTGTATGTATTAGCCTAAAAATGTGGCATGATTTGATCATAGAAAAACGCCTTCCATCTCGTACTCCTCATAAGGTTTATCATTTTCTCTGGTAACATTTTCCTGTAAACCTCATAAGAAGGTATCTCTTTTACTCTTTTACTTGTTTCAGTCATTTGACTACGGCCATTCTGGAGCACCGCCTTTAGTCGAGTAAATCGACCCCAGGACTTATTCTTTAGATGCCTAGTACTTATTCTATCGGTCTCTTTTGCCGAACCACTAAGTTACGGGGACATAAACACACCAGCATCGGTTGTCAAGCCATGTTGGGGGGACAAACACAGATACACAAACATATACATACATATATATATATATATATATGGGAGAATATACAAATAAAAACAACAGACGAGGACAGGTGGTGTAAATAACAAAAGTATATATTAGTATGACGCTCAGGAATACGGAAAGTCTTTGACGTTTCGAGCTACGCTCTTCAACAGAAAGAATACGGAGACAAGGAGAAAAACACGGAGAAAAAAAAAATTGAATAGTGTTCAGTCAACGGTACGATGGGCTTCTTTCAGTTTCCGTCTACCAAATCCACTCACAAGGCTTTGGTCGGCCTGAGGCTATAGTAGAAGACACTTGCCCAAAGTGCCACGCAGTGGGAATAAACCCAGAACCATGTTGTTGGTAAATAAGCTACTTACCACACAACCACTCCTACGCCTATAGGGATATATTTTGTAGAATATCCTATATATATATATATATATATATATATATATATATATATATACATATACATATATATATATTATGGAGATGTACTTGCATAACAAGTAACCTGATCTGAGATCGTTTGTTGGTACGAAAACAATTGCAGCGTGGAAGGTGCTTATAAGCCATACGAAACACAAAAACGGTTAGCTTCACTTCAACATTTAAATTTAATTTACCAAAATACCATACTTACCACACAGCCACTCCTGCACCTGTATATATATATATATATATATATATATATATATATATATATATATATATATATATATATATATATATATATATATATATATATACATATATACATATACATATATACATATACATATATATATATACATATATATATATACATATACATATATATATATACATATATATATATACATATACATATATATATATATACATATATATATATATACATATATATATATACATATATATATATACATATATATATATACATATATATATATACATATATATATATACATATATATATATACATATATATATATACATATATATATATACATATATATATATACATATATATATATACATATATATATATATATATATATATATATATATATATATATATATATATATATATATATATATATATATATATATATATATATATATATATATATATATATATATATATATATATATATATATATATATATATATATATACAGGTGCAGGAGTGGCTGTGTGGTAAGTATGGTATTTTGGTAAATTAAATTTAAATGTTGAAGTGAAGCTAACCGTTTTTGTGTTTCGTATGGCTTATAAGCACCTTCCGCGCTGCAATTGTTTTCGTACCAACAAACGATCTCAGATCAGGTTACTTGTTATGCAAGTACATCTCCATAATATATATATATGTATATGTATATATATATATATATATATATATATATAGCTGCAACTTTTTTCATTCACAATTCCTCACTCAAAATTCGTTAGCCGGAGCTCCAAATCAACAAGTTTTTGAATTGTTCAGTGACCGTCCTCCAAGATCAGTTCATGAATTTTCATGCTGTTTTGATTTGTTCAGGAGGTTGACATTTGTCCTGAACAAGATTGGTCTTCAAGCGACAAATGACTAATCCTAAAGCATGAAAACTACTTGTAAACTTGTGTTTTGCTCATGGTAGCATCCTTGTAAGCTGTTTGAAGCATGTAAACTGCTTTGGTTGCCCCAGCAGAAAACAGAATTTCACAGAAGCAAGCTGTTCTTTCATTTAATCCATCTCAAAAATCAATGAACATAAGAGAAGCACTGCAAAACAAAGATCCATCACGTGGCAGTATGACCTTACATGATGATGCCAGTCAGCAGACTGATGCTGAGGGTTACATCAAGTGATTTCTAGTGGTAGACGCCTGAACCTCAACAAGCTTGTCCCACAGAGAATGTTTCCATTTGCTTTTGGGTACCCCTTCATATAAATATATGCATATACACGAGTGTGTGTATATGTACATGTCTGTGTATTTTCTGATCAAGGCCTGTTTAATAGCCAACCAGCAAATGTAAATACAAATTAATGAACAGATAGAAGCATGAAACCACTTCTACACCAACACATAAAGACACCACATAAACCAATTTCTAACAGTTCTTACCTGAAGATTGAAGTGGCTTGAAACTGTCATGAGATAAAAATAGTTTTAAAAAAACCATATACTCTTATACTTGCACTGAGCACACTACTCTCATTCATTTGATATAATTCAACATTTGATTTGTTTGTTGCATTTGCTGATAGACTGCTTAAAAAGTCCTTGACCACATCTCATTCAAGCACACAAACATCTACATCCACATCTGAAAACCTACAATTCAAAGGTGTAATGTACGTTACATACACTTCAGGTACTCAGAAGTATTTCATATTCTGTAATATAACACCCAGTGTTATTGGCACATAAAAGTGCAATATATCATACAAAACCATCGTTATTAGTCCAAGCAGTGATAATTTGAGACTGTTTGATGTCCACACTGGTTGATGCATTAAGGAAGCGCATGGTAAAACTTCAAAGCAGACAGAAGCAGTACTTGATATTCCATGCTACTGCATTTCATATGAACATACATAAGTTATTTGCAATTTGTTGGTAGGATGACAGAAGAGGGATTAGGTAAGGATAAAGGGAAAGCATTCATTTGTACAATATTGTATGCAAGGAAGCAAGAATGCAGTATCTTATTCTTCACTGCATATCTGTATAGTCGTAGTTGACTCACATATTCCATCACAGTTCAGGTTATTGTTAATTTTGTAGTGGGAAAATGTCCAATCCTTCCAGTGAGCAGTAAATCCCTAATCAATTTCTTTTATTCAGTAAGTGGTGATTGCTTGCTTAAATAATCTTTAATCCTCTTTTACGTACACACACAGCTCATAGGGATGCCCCAATAGGGTGGGGCTGATCCCACCACAAACCATTTCAAATTATAATTAGCTCACATAATCACAAAGATGCACTCACACAAATACACACACACACATCATGTACGTATATATACTTATATGTAAAAGAATATTTGTTTGTTGGTATAAAGTTTGTTTTTCCCCTCTTACATGTGTTTGACAGGAACTTATTTGTGGTAGGATTCTGTGATTATATAGTTTTATAGTTTTCCTGTCATGAATCTTTATTCATTCAGAAAATTTTCAATTCTGAATCATTGCTTTATGAGTTTAGAAATTCACATGTTTAATATTCTTACTCAATGTCAATTTTCTAAATTCGGAGATACTCAATTATAACACAGAGAATCCACCCACATGCACAAACATAATAAATACATACATATATATATACATATATATATATATATATATATATATATATATATATATATATATATATATATATATATACACACATACATATATATACACATACATATATATATATATATATATATATATATATATATATATATATATATCAGGTTATGAAAGTTACAGAGAGGGTCATAGCCCAACTAATTAGGGAGCGAATCAATTTAGATGAGATGCAATTTGGGTTCGTGCCAGGTAAAAGCACTACTGATGCCTTATTTCTAGTGAGACAGCTGCAGGAGAAATACCTAGCTAAGGATAAACCTCTGTACCTGGCTTTCGTTGACATGGAGAAAGCCTTTGACAGGGTCCCCCGATCCCTTATCTGGTGGTCAATGAGGAAACTTGGGATAGAAGAATGGTTAGTGAGAGCTGTGCGAGCCATGTACAGAGATGCTGCCAGTAAGGTGAGGGTTGGAAATGAGTACAGCAATGAATTCCAGGTAGAGGTAGGGGTCCACCAAGGTTCCGTCCTCAGCCCCCTCTTATTTATCATAGTCCTCCAGGCAATCACAGAGGAGTTCAAGACAGGTTGCCCCTGGGAGCTCCTCTATGCTGATGACCTTGCCCTAATTGCGGAGTCACTATCAGAACTAGAGGAGAAGTTTCAGGTGTGGAAGCAAGGTCTAGAATTGAAGGGCCTTAGAGTCAACCTAGCTAAAACCAAAATCCTAATAAGTAGGAAGGTAGATAAACCACAAACCCCTTCAGGTAGATGGCCCTGCTTAGTATGTAGAAAAGGAGTAGGTAGTAACTCTATAAGATGTACCCGGTGCAAGCTATGGACACATAAGAGGTGCAGCAACATCAAAGGCAGGTTAACTAGGTAGTTAGTTTTTGTGTGTGGCAGATGTTCAGGTGTAATAAAGACTGTAAACAAACAGGAAACAACCTCTATCTCATTCCAGGGTGAAAAACTAGAGGTAGTCGATAGCTTCCGCTATCTGGGCGACCAAGTTAGTAGTGGGAGTGGGTGCGCTGAAAGTGTAGCTGCTAGAATAAGAATAGCCTGGGCAAAGTTTAGAGAGCTCTTACCCCTGCTGGCAACAAAGGGAGTCTCACTCAGAGTAAAAGGCAGACTGTATGACGCATGCGTACGAACAGCCATGTTACATGGCAGTGAAACATGGGCTGTAACTGCTGAGGACATACGTAAGCTCGCAAGGAATGAAGCCAGTATGCTCCGTTGGATGTGTAATGTCAACGTGAATACCCGTCAGAGTGTAAGTATCTTGAGAGAAAAGCTGAACATTAGAAGCATCAGTTGTGGTGTGCAAGAGAGACGATTGCGCTGGTATGGACATGTGGTGAGAATGGATGAGGATAGCTGCGTGAAAAAGTGCCACACCCTAACAGTTGAGGGAACCCGTGGAAGAGGTAGGCCCAGGAAGACCTGGGCTGAGGTGGTGAGGCAAGACCTTCGTACATTGGGCCTCACCGAGGCGATGACTACTGACCGAAACCTTTGGAAATGTGCTGTGCGTGAGAAGACCCGGCAAGCCAAGTAAGATCGTTGCCAGTGCCCCTGGACTGGCTCTTGTGCGGGTGGCACATGAGATGCACCATTTTGAGTGTGGCCGTTGCCAGTACCGCCTGACTGACTCCCGTAGGATTTTCGAGTGAGATCGTTGCCAGTGCCCCTGGACTGGGTTATGCGGGTGGCACATAAAAGACACCATTTCGAGCGTGGCCGTTTTCGTGCGGGTGACACGTAAAAGCACCCACTACACTCTCTGAGTGGTTGGCGTTAGGAAGGGCATCCAGCTGGAGAAACTCTGCCAAATTAGATTGGAGCCTGGTGTTGCCATCCGGTTTCACCAGTCCTCAGTCAAATCGTCCAACCCATGCTAGCATGGAAAGCGGACGTTAAACGATGATGATGATGATGATACATATATATATATATATATATATATATATATATATATATACACATACATACATATATATATATATATATATATATATATATATATATATATATATATATATATATATACACATACACACACATATATATTACAGTCAATATATATATATATGTATATATATATATATATGTATATATATATATATATATATATATATATATATATATATATATATATACACACACACAGATGTATATGTATAAATATAAATGCAAATGTGTGTGTTTCTGTGCACACAAAGATAATCACAAGGCTCTGGTTGGTTCAGTGCTATAGTAAAAGACACTTAACTAAGGTGCCATGGATTTGCACTGAACTCCTCCAAATCATGATGTTGGGCGGATTCAGTCCCATTGAGTAGAGTGACATAAATATATATAATACTTTGAGAATAATGAAAAGTTTCTCAATAGTTGCCTATAAATTTATTTCAATTTTCTTGATGTTTCTATTAATGATTATTTTCAAATGAGTAAACTCAGATACAAAAGTCATTTTAAAATGGTACTCACTGAATATTTCAGATCAGATATGTATACATATTTTTTTAGAAATAGAGCAGTCTCAAAATAGAATAACCTAATAAGAATATCTGGTAATGACAAATAGTTTGAGCATTTCTATCAAGGTTTTAACATTAAAGGAATTTTCTCAGAAGCAGGTTTTTATGCCAAGTTAATGAATTTAACTTTTTTTAAATGATTAATAACAAATCTCTAGAAAATTATTAGAAATTTTAAAAATCATAATTAAGTCCCCATTTAGCCTTCTTTCTTCAAGGTACATAAGTTTTAAAATACCTTAAGCAATCTGGATAAAAGAAATTCACTAAGGCTAAACAATATTTTAGTAAATAGGCATTATACTCTCTCAGTTTGATAAAATACATACTTGTGTCTTACATGGTTTATTCAAGCTGAGGACAAACAACTATTTTAAACTTTTTTAAAAGATGTTCCATTATAACAGAAGCTTCCAAAAACTTTTAGACATTATATGCATCATTTGGTAGCCTTTGGAATCTATTTTGGCACAATGAAGCCAGCCAGAGGTAAAATTCTTTTCTATTTGGAAAATAGTTTTTGAACCATGCCAAAAATTTACATTTGTTTTCAATTTAAGCTTCTCCAAAATATTTTAGGTACAGTACACTTATAAAGGTTTCATTATGTCTAAATAAATAACAACTGCATTGAAACCCTTACCAATAAAAACAATCCATTAATGAAAACATCTTTTTATCTTTTTATATACCCAGGCCTATTCCCCATTTTTTAAAAGAGGGGTAGCCACAACAAGACACACACCAGGCATTCCATTCATCTCCCAACTCAAAGAGGTGAACCCTATTCTATGTTGAAGTCAAGGCATAGAAAAGCAACCCCCAATATCAGCAGCGGGTCCCGACAGCATATGCTGGTTTACCCCTGCAACACCATGCTGGTTCCATACCTCTTTGAGCAACATCAAATTCACTCACCCATCCACAAACACTCACCAAGCATTGCTATCATTTACAAACTCTCTTGCCTCTCTCACTCTAACACCTCTAACCACCAAAGCTTTCCTCACTCCATCCATCCACACAATTGGAGGTCTGCCTCTGGTTCTGCTGCCAACAACTTCTGCCTTCATCACCCTCCTTACCAACTTTTCTTCATCCATCTTCTCCATGTGGCCAAACATTTGTCTATCCATTTTGGTTGTTAGTTTTTCTCTCATTCTATCTTGCATTCGCACCTCTTCATTCCTCATCCTGTCCATCCGTGTCACACCGATCATAGCCCTCAAACATCTCAAACACATCTAGTTGCCTCCTTTCCACCTCTCTCAGCCCCCACATCTCTGCACCATATAACATTGTCAGCATAATCATGCCCTCATACATACCTCTTTTTGCTTTCATACTCAACCTTTTATTTCTCAGCATACCTTTCACAACTCCAAGTATCTTCTTCCCCTCCCTCACTATATATCCCACTTCCTCAGTCAACACCCCCCCCCCCCCCATCCGCCATCACATGCTATCTCAGATACTTAAAAACACTCACTTCTAACATCTCGCCATTTATACTCACATCCATCCTACCATCTTTAATGAAATATTGAAATACAAGACATATTGCATACCATCTAGCTGAATCATTATTTAACGTGTTTAGAATAATTTTACAAACAAGTAAATTACTTTACTTGACATACGGAACGTTACAAAAGTCAAAACATTTGAACTGTCACTCTACTGGTATGTTGGACACAACATTATTATTCAGTAAGCCTCTTGCTCCTAAACCATTCTTTTATTCTTTTACCTGTTTCGGTCATTTGACTGTGGCTTTGCTGGAGCACCACCTTGAAGGTTTTCTTTTTATTTGAACAAATCAGCCCAGGATTTATTTTTTAAGCCTAATATTTATTCTATCAGGCCCTTTGCTGAACCACGGAGACATAAACACACTAACACCAGTTGTCAAATGGTGATGGAGGGACAAACACAGACACCAAGACACACACGCATAGATATATCATCATCATCATCATCATCGTTTAACGTCCGCTTTCCATGCTAGCATGGGTTGGACGATTTGACTGAGGACTGGTGAAACCGGATGGCAACACCAGGCTCCAGTCTGATTTGGCAGAGTTTCTACAGCTGGATGCCCTTCCTAACGCCAACCACTCAGAGAGTGTAGTGGGTGCTTTTACGTGTCACCCGCACGAAAACGGCCACGCTCGAAATGGTGTCTTTTATGTGCCACCCGCACAAGCCAGTCCAGGGGCACTGGCAACGATCTCGCTCGAAAATCCTACAGGAGCCAGTCAGGCGGTACTGGCAACGGCCACGCTCAAAATGGTGCATCTCATGTGCCACCCGCACAAGAACCAGTCCAGGGGCACTGGCAACGATCTTACTTGGCTTGCCGGGTCTTCTCACGCACAGCCCATTTCCAAAGGTCTCGGTCCGTAGTCATCGCCTCGGTGAGGCCCAATGTACGAAGGTCTTGCCTCACCACCTCAGCCCAGGTCTTCCTGGGCCTACCTCTTCCACGGGTTCCCTCAACTGTTAGGGTGTGGCACTTTTTCACGCAGCTATCCTCCTCCATTCTCACCACATGTCCATACCAGCGCAATCGTCTCTCTTGCACGCCACAACTGATGCTTCTAATGTTCAGCTTTTCTCTCAAGATACTTACACTCTGACGGGTATTCACATTGACATTACACATCCAACGGAGCATACTGGCTTCATTCCTTGCGAGCTTACGTATGTCCTCAGCAGTTACAGCCCATGTTTCACTGCCATGTAGCATGGTTGTTCGTACGCATGCGTCATACAGTCTGCCTTTTACTCTGAGTGAGAGTCCCTTTGTCGCCAGCAGGGGTAAGAGCTCTCTAAACTTTGCCCAGGCTATTCTTATTCTAGCAGCTACACTTTCAGCGCACCCACCCCCACTACTAACTTGGTCGCCCAGATAGCGGAAGCTATCGACTACCTCTAGTTTTTCACCCTGGAATGAGATAGAAGTTGTTTCCTGTTTGTTTGCAGTCTTTATTGCACCTGAACATCTGCCACAAACAAAAACTAACTTGCTAGTTAACCTGCCTTTGATGTTGCTGCACCTCTTATGTGTCCATAGCTTGCACCGGGTACATCTTATAGAGTTACTACCTACTCCTTTTCTACATACTGAGCAGGGCCATCTACCTGAAGGGGTTTGTGTTTTATCTACCTTCCTACTTATTAGGATTTTGGTTTTAGCTAGGTTGACTCTAAGGCCCTTCAATTCTAGACCTTGCTTCCACACCTGAAACTTCTCCTCTAGTTCTGATAGTGACTCCGCAATTAGGGCAAGGTCATCAGCATAGAGGAGCTCCCAGGGGCAACCTGTCTTGAACTCCTCTGTGATTGCCTGGAGGACTATGGTAAATAATAGGGGGCTGAGGACGGAACCTTGGTGGACCCCTACCTCTACCCGGAATTCATTGCTGTACTCATTTCCAACCCTCACCTTACTGGCCGCATCTCTGTACATGGCTCGCACAGCTCTCACTAGCCATTCTTCTATCCCAAGTTTCCTCATTGACCACCAGATAAGGGATCGGGGGACCCTGTCAAAGGCTTTCTCCATGTCAACGAAAGCCAGGTACAGAGGTTTATCCTTGGCTAGGTATTTCTCTTGCAACTGTCTCACTAGAAATAAGGCATCAGTAGTGCTTTTACCTGGCACGAACCCAAACTGCATCTCATCTAAATTGATTCGCTCCCTAATTAGTTGGGCTATGACCCTCTCTGTAACTTTCATAACCTGATCTAACAGCTTGATGCCTCTGTAATTATTTGTATCTAAAGCGTCCCCTTTACCTTTGTAGCAGTTGACTATGATGCTGCTACACCAGTCATAGGGTATGACTCCTTCGTGTATCACCTGGTTCGTAATACGGGTGACTAGGCTATAGCCAACACTGCCAGATATTTTGAGCATCTCTGCAGTGATTCCTGATGGGCCGGGGGCTTTCCCGGTCTTCATACTCTTAATTGCTTTATCTACCCTGGTACTATCAACTCGGATAGCTGGTCCCTCTATTGGGTCGACATAAGGCAGGCTCTCTTTCTCCCATTCATTCTCTTTATTAAGCAATCTATCGTAGTGGCATCTCCAGACCTCTTTCTTTGCATCCTCATTTAATGCAAGCGTACCATCATCCATGCGAACACATTTCTCTCCTACAACATCACTATTCTCTCTCCTACACTGTCTTGCAACCCGAAATACCTCGAGTCTTTGGTCCTCACGGCGCAGAACATTGGCAAATCTTTCCTTATCTGCTTCCCCTCTGGCTAAATAAACCTGTCGCCTAGCCTCCCTTCTGGCACATTGGTACAATTCCCTGCTACCACCGTTCTTCCAGTCCTTCCAAGCTTGTTTCTTTTGTCTAATAGCCCTGTCTACCTCCTTGTTCCACCACCACGTTACTCTGGGTTGGGAGGGGACCTTACACCACCCACAAATCTGGTCGGTGGCTTTCAACAGGTTGTCCCGCAGAAATCTCCAATTGTCTTCCACGTTGTATGATGCTATATCCCCTTCTATTTCGTTAAATGCTTCAAGTAACTTGTCTCTAAGTCTCTGTCCGTTTGCAGGGTCTTTAAGCTTCCACACCCTTCTTCTCCAAGCCTGTCTAATTCTGGGCACCCATTTTGCCTTGATCCCAAAGTCGCTAACTACTAATCTATGTTGTGGGGTACATTCTTCGCCAGGGTAGGTTTTGGCATTTATAAGCCGCCCTCTTTCCCTATTTCTGGCGAGGATGTAGTCGATTTGGCTAGAGTGTCTGCCGGAGCGGTAGGTGACTAGGTGACTGGCAGGTTTCCTGAAGTTGGTATTGCAGACTATAAGATTGGTTGCATCACAGAACTCCAGCAGTCTGGTTCCCTCCTCGTTGCGGGAACCGAAGCCATAGCCTCCATGTATGCCATGGAAGCCCCCAGCACGACGTCCGACATGACCGTTGAAGTCTCCAGCCACAAAGAGAAGGTCCCTGTCACTCGTCGACGAGGTAGTTTGCAAGAGGGTGTCATAGAATTGGTCTTTCAGACCATCTGGTAGCCCAGGTTGAGGTGCATAGGCTGAGATGACAGTAGCTAATCTATGATGAAGCACTAGTCTGATCTTAAGTACTCTGTCACTTACTCTAACGACCTCGATTACCTTATCCACCCATTTCTCCGCTAGAAGTATTCCTACGCCCCCGACCCCGTCAGTGTTCCCTGCCCAGAAAATCTTGTACCTGTGTTCTTTGCCTGTGAGGAACCTTGCAGAACCTCCTCTCCATCTTACTTCCTGGATGCAGCACATATCTACGCATCTCCGTTCAAGCATCTCAACAATTTCACCAGATCTACCTTTCAGCGTGCCGACGTTGAGAGTGCCAATCCTAACAGTATGGGTGTTGGGGGTGTGGGCCTGTAGCCTGGGAAGAGGAAAAGCAGTGTCGTGTACCTGAAAAGAAAACTTGCAATTGGAAGAATTCATAAGCAAAACATTACCTACAACCTGCAAACATTTCTCAACCTTAATGCGCTACCCAAAGGTAGGGGAGAGGATGGCCAAGGCCACTAGATGGGTTCCGGGAGACAGCCGAGGTTGACAGGATGACAAAGGGATGAACTTCCGGTGGAGGGGGCGGGATGACAGAGGAATGAACTTCCGGTGGAGGGGGTGGGATGACAGAGGAATGAACTTCCGGTGGAGGGGGTGGGATGACAGAGGAATGAACTTCCGGTGGAGGGGTGGGATGACAGAGGAATGAACTTCCGGTGGAGGGGTGGGATGACAGAGGAATGAACTTCCGGTGGGGGGGTGGGATGACAGAGGAATGAACTTCCGGTGGAGGGGGTGGGATGACAGAGGAATGAACTTCCGGTGGAGGGGGCGGGATGACAGAGAAATGAACTTCCGGTGGAGGGGGTGGGATGGCAGAGGAATGAACTTCCGGTGGAGGGGGTGCGATGACAGAGGAATGAACTTCCGGTGGAGGGGGTGGGATGACAGAGGAATGAACTTCCGGTGGAGGGGTGGGATGACAGGGGAATGAACTTCCGGTGGAGGGGGGGTGGCAGAGGAATGAACTTCCGGTGGAGGGGGTGGGATGACAGAGGAATGAACTTCCGGTGGAGGGGGTGGGATGGCAGAGGAATGAACTTCCGGTGGAGGGGGTGGGATGACAGAGGAATGAAACTTCCGGTGGAGGGGGTGGGATGACAGAGGAATGACAGACGAATGAACTTCCGGTGGAGGGGGTGGGAGGGCGGGTTACCGCCAGCGAGTAGAGAGGGCTCTTAATTGTAGATTTTAAATATTTGAGAGACAACAATGCATAAATCGTAATTTTTTTAAAAGAGCAATGAATTCTGGGTGATTAGAATATAACGTAGCATGAATTTAGGAAGCTTAGAAAATGAATAAGCATGAATTTAAGACAACAACTGAATTCAATTGAATTTCATGGAGAGAAACAAGAAAGCGCAAGGTATTGAGATGTTTGAGGCCGTAAATAAATAAAAATCTCTATCTTATCTGCATCTTGGGTATTTCGTCGTAGTACGTCAGCTAGATAATTTAGAATGGGTTTCTCATTTATATATAGCCAGAACCTGAAGACCTTAAAGGAAAAACTACGAAGGGGGAGAGAGAGGATGGAGGGGTAGACAGAGGCATGGCGGGAGAAAAGATCATCATCATCATCATCATATATATATATAAAGAGAGAGAGAGAGAGAGAGAGGGAGAGGGGGGACCAGTCAAGCAGCACATCACGCTGTAATTCTTGGGCTGAGAAATCAACACTTAAAAGCCATAATTTTAAGGAGCGATAAGAATTTTTGAATAAAGGAAAATGGGTAGTGGTGGTGGGTAGGTACCGCCAGCGAGTAGAGAGGGCTCTTAATTGTAGATTTTAAATATTTGAGAGACAACAATGCATAAATCGTAATTTTTTTAAAAGAGCAATGAATTCTGGGTGATTAGAATATAACGTAGCATGAATTTAGGAAGCTTAGAAAATGAATAAGCATGAATTTAAGACAACAACTGAATTCAATTGAATTTCATGGAGAGAAACAAGAAAGCGCAAGGTATTGAGATGTTTGAGGCCGTAAATAAATAAAAATCTCTATCTTATCTGCATCTTGGGTATTTCGTCGTAGTACGTCAGCTAGATAATATATATATATATATATATATATATATATATATATATATATATATATACATGCATACATACATACATACATATGCACACACACACACACATACATATATATGATGGGCTTCTTTCAGTTTCCATCTAACAAATCCACTCACAAGACTTTAGTTGGTTTGAGGTAGAAGACACTTGACCAAATTGCTACATAGTGTGACTGAAACCAAAACTATGGGGTGAGGAAGCAAGCTTCTTACCATACAGCCACATCTGTGCTATGTGGAAGTTTAGAAATTAATTTGTTCTGATTCAACCAATTTTTCTTGTATAATACAGTCCATCACATTCTGCTGGTATGTTGTGTTCAACATACCAGTAGAGTGATAGGTCAAATTTTTTGATTTGTAGTGACTTTTGTAATGTTTCAGATGTCAAGTAAAGTAATCTACTTGTTTGTAAAATTATTCTAAGCACGTTAAATAATGATTCAGCAAGATAGTAAGAAATATTTCTTGTATTTCAATATTTCACTGAAGATGGAATTTGTCCAAAACAGATATTCTACTCCCACTGACATACAAACTTTAGAAACTTGATGCTTTTCTTTCATATGTGTGTAGGAAACCTGTAGAATTTCTTAAGTTTCTATGACATAAGAAGCAAATTTTCAAATAAAATGTTATAAAAATATATTTGCCAGTCAGAAATTCACACTATGTACAAAAATCTAAAATCTAAAAGTAAGACATTTGTACTATTCACTAAACACACACACACAAGGAAATAACATCTGCAGCAGAGGAAAGAGACCAGTAACTATTTTGCCCAAGTTTGTGACCATGAAACCAACAACATAATTAGGATAGCTAATGAACTTGAGAGAGATGAAATAAGAACTGATACAGATCTCTCCCCAAGGAGCATTGGCAAAATCTACTTATCAAAACAACAGACAAAAATTAACTATTAATAGTTCATTAAGAAAATAGTACATGGGTACTTGGTACATAAAGCACAAACCGTAAAAGGAATATGTCAACAGCATAGCATAGAGTACTGACAAATTTATGACATTTCAATCTGAAGGCTACATCCATGCAACCCAAGAACCTACAGCATAAGAAGCAGAAAACATTGACAGACAACAAATGTAGGCTGTGCAAGACTGAAAATATTAGCTACATTATTGCCAACTGTGAGAGAATGTCTTCTAGATATTATCTTCCCATGAGGCTTGATACAGGGGCCAAAATGATCTGGAATAGGATAAGAAAAACAAAATACCAAATGAATACAAACAAGGAGGGCTGTCAGGCAAAGACAAGGTAAAAATGGCAAATGCTTGAAGAAGATTCTTTGATAAGAGAAAAGAGAGGAGACAGGTACAAATGTGTCTGAACTGTGCAAGAGATTGAGGGGAAAAAGAAGTTCACGTGAGAAAAGGAAGGAAGGATGTGAGCAATGAGAGAGAGTAAAGGAAGAAGAGGGACAGAGAGGGACAAACAGACATAAAAGAAGTGAAAGGGAGAGAGATAGAGAGGAGGAGAGAGGAACCAGTAAAGGATAGAGTTGCATCAATCATATTAAGGACAAATGAAGGTAACCATATTGAGACCAATAGGTCAGTTAGAAATCAGCTGTCTCTTGGACACAAATGTGGTTAGAAAAATACAGGAGAAAGAGGACATCTATGAACCATTGATAAAGAGTTTGCAAATCCAGTACCCAAGATACACTTTCAGCTTCAGATGAACTTGGAATCTTGGGAGAGAATGCAAATCCTTAATTCCTATGCTACAAATGATCACAATATCTGAGTCTATAAAAATCTATAAGACCTTCTTAAGAATTAAAGGATGATGGTTGAATCAGGATACTTTTCTTCACAACCTTACTACCAAGTCAGTAACTGATCAAAATTTACTCTAAATTAAAAAGAGAAATACATACATATGTATATGTGGACATACAATATATAACCATTGGCTCAACCAACTCTGCTCAGCTTACCAACCAGGTCGGTTTCTTCTTTCTCAGATTAACCAACACTTCTGCAGCCTGTCTGGAAGTCTGTACAGAGATGACACTCCTTACAGCCACAGGTAAGTTTTGATCATCTGTTGAATGTACGCAGAAAGCCTTCCATAAATCCTTTAATATCTATAATCTTTATATCTCATTTGAATATTACACCAAACTAGTTAACTTTTAGATGTCATATTCCCAGCGATCATCTGGTTTTTCCCCCTGCCTTGAAGGTTAAATAACCTCAAACCTTTCCGAGTAGCCCCACAGCCATTACATCTCCACATCCTAAGCCCTCCATGGATAGAGAGCAGATGTTTTGCTTCACACCATCATTCTCATTTCTGGTAAAATCTTTACCCAGGCTATATTTCAAAATCGTCAGCTTCAATTTCTTACCACAAGATAAATATAACTCCATCTTTAATAACTCCTAGATCAAAATCTCCTATTCTACAACGCTAAACTTGGCATCTATAATTGCATCCTTTTTTTCTTTTTATTCTTCTTGTACCTTTCTTCATATCTTCGTCTGCCACTACCCCAGCCTTATTCCTTGAATTTTTTCCTTGCCTCTTCCTGTTTTTCTCTATAATGAACTTCCACCTATTCTCCCAGTACCTTTCTCCCTAATCTCAGCAGTCCTCCTCCTCTGCTACCGCCATCCCTTATCTTCTATTTAATTTATTCTCTCATCCTCTCACTCTTCCTAGCCAACAACCATTCCTAATTGATTTCAAGTTTGCTTATTGACATGCCCGACTTCCAGTGGTGTCACCTTTTCACCATATCGA